>NW_024582626.1:395740-521596 GCF_018398535.1 Haplochromis burtoni
TGTGATACTCGAGTCTTCAAAACCATCCCACTATTACGGCAAAATGTGCAATAGACACGTCGGTCCACTGTGTTCATTTCACGCTTTGCGTCTCCACAACATGTAATAGACACACATGCAGGTGCCCTGGTGTGTCGATTACAAGCTTTGACATGATATCAGGTTATCAGCACAGCCTGAACTCTCTTAGGTAAGCTTTCTTGTGATTTCTTTAAGTAGTCTATTAAGTAGGAATAGTTCTTCAGGCTTCTTTAAGGTTCAAAGCTCTTTTTTAGATATTGGCTGTCTTCTGTTCTGTGTTAAGATGATCCCACATTGTTTCTGTTAAGTTGAAGTCTGGGCTCTGGAGAAGCCAACTAATGAATGATGGTGCTCCACTGTGTGTTTTTCTAACCAGGTATGCTTTTACTGCATTGGCAGTGTGTGTGGGATCATTATCATGCTGGAAAATGTAATTGTTGCTAATCATGCACTTTCCAGATGGTACCGCGAGGTGGATCGAAACCTGACTGTATCTTTCTGCGTTTGTAATTCCATAAATTTTGACAGCATTCCAAACATCACTGGCTAAAATGTTGTCCCAATTCATGACAGAGGCTCCATCATGCTTTACAGATGCTGTAGTCATTCAGTGTTTTACCTCTCTCACGTCTCTAATTGTCGAGACTTTACTGGACTTCTTTCCTACTTCTTAAAGGTACAGTTTATAAAATCTCATCAGTAGATGCGGTCAACTGAATTATGTTTTCTTACTCCTCCCACTTCCAGTGCATAATCTTACCTATGGTAGCTGCTGTAGGACAAACAACTTAAGCCATCACTCATCTGAGTGGAGGCTGTCAGTCCGCTGCTTAACTCAGCTGTTAATAAGACAGCAGTGTCAATGAGCGTGTAGTAAGATAGCATCTATTTCAGTCTAGAGGCAGCTTTAAATCCTTGTGAAAGGAGTCATATAAGAGTTGATGAAGTGAGTTGTTGTGTATATGATTCTTTCTGTTGCTTTTTTTGCTGCCATTAGCTGCTGTTAGTGACACTTTTGGCTAACTTGGGAATTGCTCTTTGGGAATCATCTTGTTGGTGCCAAAAAATAATGCCCTTTAAAGCTTATCTGGTTATATTTGATATTTTTCTTTTGCAGATTTACCAAACAAATAGGAAATTACATTTTTGCAACACAGGCTGCTAATGCTTTTGCTAATGCTAATCAAATTGAACTTAGGTTAGCGTTAAGTGGCTTAACAAACAGACAAAACACTTCTCTGAAACTATTAACCCTCTCTGACCGGTCGGAGCAGGCACGCTCCGTTTTGCGTAACTATTTTTAAAGCCGGTTAGAATTGCAATCACATAAAGTGTCGCATGTCCGCCATTACCTGCCCGGAACCAGAAATGATGTCATTTTCTCGGAAAATGTAGTTTTTTCCTATAGGGCATTCACAAAGATATGCTGGTGTTTTTAAAATTCATGTTTGAGTTTATGCTTTTCTGTATAGTTTCTGGGATGCTTAGAACTCAAATTACACTGTTGGAAATAATTTATTTTGATGCACATGCTGTTTTGTTGTTTTTTTTGCAAATTTGCATTATAATATTTATTTTTGTTTTTCCTGCAGTATATAAAAATTGGTGTATCTCAAAAATAAAAATATGAGGACACTCAAAATAAATTTCCTGTTCTGGGAAACTATTTTGAGGGACATCCCTCTGAAATTTCTCTCTAACTACAAATATGTGTAAAAAAAAAACAAAAACGATTTTTAATATTTTTGTAGTTTATTGCACTTTTTTGCAGTTTATCTAGTTACTATGGACTTAATGCATACATGTTATTAACATTTGGGATATAATGGTTGTATTTCTATTGCTGTAATTCTATTGCTTACCTATAAAATTATAAATAACATTGCCCCCAGCTATCTTGTTGAACTTCTCAGCTTGTACATTCCTAGGAGAGCACTAAGATCAACGGGCCAACTGCTCTTAGTGCAACCTAGGTCACGGTTGAAGACCAGAGGTGATCGTACTTTTGCTGCACCCAAACTCTGGAATAACCTTCCTACTGCTATTCGTGCATCTGAATTGGTTCAATCTTTTAAATCACGGTTGAAAACCCATTTATTCAATCTAGCCTTCCCTAGTTAATGCCTGTATCCTGCAAATGTTCTTTTATGTAGTTTTAATCATTTTATTCTATTTTATTGTTGAATAATCTCTTAGTCGAGTTGTGTTTGTATTTTCTTTTACATATTTTCACTGCTAATTAGTGCTCTCCACCTGTTGGTGTATTTATTCCATGTTAATGTTTCTTTCTCTAAATTATTGCATTACTGTAAAGCACTTTGGTGTACCGCTGGTTTTAAATGTGCTATACAAATAAAGTTGTATTGTATTGTTTGTATTCATGTATAGCAATTTAAAATACTCCCAAAAATGGCACTACAGCATGTAAAATGTAAAGATAAGCTCTGGCAGCCTTGGTTCTACGGTAGGTGTTAAAGGGTTAACGTACAGGGATCGGATTGAAACTGAGCGTAAAAGCAGCCAGTGTCCAAAGATAATGTATAAGTAGCACTGCTTCCTTTCCCCAAGCTTAAACATTTTCTTTCATTTTCATTAAGATAGACAGCGGGAGCCAAGAGCTCCCACTGTCTGTCAAACATACAGAGCTCAGTTTGGTCATGTAGGTTTCTACCCTCTTATACACAGGCACAGACAGACTGGTTAAAATGGATAGGAGGATATGTGAATGAGCCATGAAGAGAGAAAAAAGAAAGTGGCATAAAAGAAGGGTAACGCCCAAGCTTTTAGATGAGAGCATATGAGAGTTGAAAAAGAAAAAGGCTTTACTCGGGTCGTAGAGGTCACTGATTGAATATTTTGAAGGGAAAAAAGTGGAGAACTGTCAGAAAAGACTGCAGATTAGATTGTCTGGATACAGCCTCATAATATTTCGGACCATATTTTTACATTCATGCAAATACATGCGATTTGCGAGCCTGGCACATTTGCACTCTCTTCAATTCCCCAGATTTGATCAAACCATCCATACTTTAACCTGAATTCCCATCCCATCATAGTAGAAAACAGCTGTTTGAATTGACTCTTCATAATGCAAACACAGGCTAAGAGAAATACACAAACTCAGTAGTCACATTTGTTGTCTCAGCGGAGGTAGCTACAATGACAATATTCTAATAAAAAAAGAATAACAGTCACACTTGTTGACTGTTTCTTTAAGTACTCTGCACTACTAAAAATGTAGCTACAACAGCACAGATGCTTAGGTATTATTCTTGAAATATCCCAAAGATAGAAAGATGAGGAGGAATGGAGGCCACCGGAGACAACCAGAGAAAAATGAGCATGATTCTGAAAGATCAGCCGAATTACCTGAATGTTCTCGCTGACTGGCCGCTGTGAAACAGTCAGAGCACCGGTTAAACAGAAACCTTATAGATGTATAGATGCAGAAATAATGTCATGAGGCATTTTTTCATGAGTACACCAGGGAGCTATAAAACGGGGAAAGAGAAATGGTTTGAGCACTGAAAAGGGGGGTATCATATGATACGATTGATCAAACATGTGTTCCAAGCATTAAAATAATTGCAGCTGCCTGGACACGATCCATTTTTCGTCTTTCAGTACTTTGTCACCTGTTTGGTTCCTGTTCAACTAACACATTAAAAACAGTCAAGCAAACACAAACAGGCATTTCTCTGCTTGGATTTCGTTCAGAGGTTTCTAGAAGCCACAGAGGAATGTTTATATCAAGGAAAAATGGTATTGACAGTTATGAGCTATTTTATTTTAATTCCAACCTCCCGGCTCATGAAAAGTGAAGACAAACATATTTTAGTAGTGCGGGTTTGTTTTTAAAACAGTTAATTTGGGGTCCGGAGAAAAAAAATGTCTGGATGGTTTGATTAAAATTGTAACAAATGTATTTCAAGCTACCAAGCATTTACTGTAATTGTACAAGTTGATTTGCATGATGAAGACCGTGGTGATCAAAACACTGGAAAAGCAGGCAGAGGGGTCTGGATCTATTAAACAAACTCCCCCACTCCAGTCATACTAAAGTCAGAGAAACCTGCACACTGTTGCTTACTCGTAAACCCCCCGAGGAAAAGTTCTTATACAAAACTTTTAAAAACTGTGGTGAAAAGGTCAACATGAAGTCCAAAATGGCTTTAAAACACCGAACCAGATTCAATCACATCACAGAGCGCACCGACAGAAAAGTTATTAATAACATGGAGGTTACCATTAATGTTAACCTCCATCTTTCAGCCTGTGCTTCTTTTTCTATACAGGTAAAACCAAGTAAAGCATCCAATCCCATCTCCAACATCATTCATATATATAGATATTTTTCCAGGTAAAGTTCCTTCTGCTCCACACTGAGGTTATCGTATCCTGTCCAGATTGCCGCACGCTGATCTGTGCTATGGCGTCTCTATTTAATGCAAGCTACAATCACACAGCACGAGTAAGGTGTGACTCACACGTCAGTCTTGATTTATACCTGGCCGTGGCCTGCACAGGAAGCTTCCTGTCACCTCTAATGCTGTGTCACTTTATTAAGTATTGCTGTGTGCTGTCTGTTTACGTGTTTACTTAAAAGATATTCTCCATTTGAATCCAGTTGGTGCGTGCATTCTTTTGCCTGTGTGTGTTCTGATCTGTTTGACAAGGACAAAATGGCTATTCTCCTATCCTGTCATGTTATGTGCAAGGTGTTGCCCTGTCTGCACGGGATTCTCAATGTGACTCAGACCTTGAAACTGTAAGAAAGCTGGGGCATCACACAGGGAAGATAGATGACTTTGTTCAGCCTGAAAATATGAAATTCTCCCCTTTGTATATGTGTACGTGTTTGTATCTGAGAAAGAATAATATTGGTAGAACTCCCCCGTCTGAAGTAAATGTCAGAGCAAGATAAATAAAGATTTCCCCACAAGCCTTTATTGCCTATTGTTATATTGCATTCCTTATGCAAAACCTTCCTGCGGCGGGGACTATGTGTATGATAATGTGTCAGCATGTCTGGCATCATATCTACAGTTCAAAATACGACAGTGCACATGTTGTGTCAGACTGTTTGTGTGTGTCTGCCTTCTATCACAAACTCTGTATATAATAATCTTACAAACCAGGAAGCAAATGATTTCATCCTTTCATGAGTTAAGTATTTAAAGGATGGCCACGTCTCCTTTCGTCATCCACGCTTCTTGATATCTCCTTGACATCATGAAACGTGTCATTAAACCATCTTTGTTTGGTGAAAAAAAAAATAGCATAATTATAAGTTCAATTAGACTAATTCAACATTTTTCGAGTCCCTTTCAAGTGAAAGGTGAAAGCTGTACGGTAATTTGAGCACACTGGGGAGAACTCTGCCTATTAAAGTGCTCCAGAATAAAAATATATATATCTTGATAATAATTATTCATCCGTGTACAGCTTCATAATGATTGTGCATAACTTTGGTTTCATTTTATTTCTGTGGGAAGTTTGCATGTTCTCCCTGTGTCTGTGTAGATTCTCTCTGGGGACTCTGGCTCCCTCCCACAGACATGCGGTTAGCCGGGTTATAATAAACTGCCCGTAGGTGTGCATGTGAATGGTGATCTGCCTCTCTGTGTTAGCCCTGCGACACACTGGACACCTATCCAGGGTGTGCCCCTCCTATCCGGCCGTTAAGTCTGACACTAGCCGTGTCTGGGCCTAAACTCTGCTGCAGGTCCATATATCAAACGATCACTATGGCATTACTGAGAGTTGAAAAACTGTCTAAAGTCTTTCATCTTTAATAAAATGATCAGCGTTCTGCTCTACCAGGTGTAACAGTTGAGTTTAACATCCAGGCATCCATGAAAACGGAATTTATGACATTTAACGGAGTTAGAAGTTAGCAGGAAGTTAGCTCGATCTAAATACAATATAGCATGTCCTGACTGCAGGGTTTTGGAAACAAATTAAAACGTACAGCTCTGTTATCACTTCCAACATAAATGAAGACAGAAAACTAAGCAGCAGTGACGTTTGTAGGGTTACTGAAGTTGGGCTAGCTGGTATATAATGATGTGCTACGTGACCGCTAGCGACACAGCTATGTTAGCATAATATAAACAAGCTAACTTTTTTTCCACTCGATATAAGTTAACGTGAGTGTTCTCGGTGGTCAGGAACAAATGCAATCGCATGGCAGGATGCTGTAAAAGGACCAAACTTCAGCCAGGAGAACAACTGAGATAATCCATCCACAATACGAGGTTAGTCATTCATATACTGCTGCATGGCCTGGGCTGTAGTTACATCCTAAGGTTTTAAAAACTGAGCCTAAATAAATGATTAGTGGTAATAAAAGCCGAGGGAGGTCAGCAGTGATCACTGACTGTTTTAGGAGCTTTTTGAGATCAAATAGAAGAAAATACAAAACATTAAACATGTTAACAACACAAAAGCCATATTAAACGCAGACTACTTTAGGCCCGGAAGTAGGATTCGTCACGTCATCACTTAACGACCGGATAGCAGCTGGGTTTGGCTCCAGCCCCTCTTGCCAACCTTAACTGAAAAAGTTGAAGAAAATAGATGGATTGATAAATCATTCTTTAAAAAGGAAAAAAGAGTTGGATGGCAAAACTTTTTACTAAAACTCGATCCAGATGATGGAAAGGCAATAGCCATACACTCCCATGTCAACATGCACAAGTTCAGAGCAGATTTAAATATGTTTTTACTCTTTATTGTGGGTTAAATATTACATAGTTATGGGCTTGGCCACTTGACCAACAGCTGGATGTGACTGTGTGTCAGCTCAGCTAATTCAAGACAATCAAACTGATCTTGTTCTCTTCTTTAATGAGGCTCAGTAACTGAGTGAGGAAGATCTGTATTCAATCATTTCTGGGTTTTCATGCTGCTCGAAAACAGCGCAGCAAGGTCGACTCTTTACATCACTTCCTCTTTCTCATTGTGTCAGACTCGGTTCTTTCTTCTTCACTGTGTCATTTCCTTGCCCAACTTCTGCTTGATCTCTGCAACCACCGGCTTCCTCTCTATAGCTGGGCTCAGCTCTACTAGGGAGGGCAAGCAGATTCTAACTGCCAAATAATTTATTACTGAAATTCTGTACTTCAACAAATTAAATTCAGTTCTTTCAAATGATCTCGCCTTACTGAAATGCTTTTATGAGGATGGATAAATTGGCTCGCTTCGTGGTTAATTGTACTAGCAGCTCATCCAAGAAATCTGCACCCACTTTTTGGCGAGTGAAATTTGGATGCTGCTTGCTAACCAAGTTTGCTAACTTTAGCTGATTAGCGCGCCACCATCTCATCCAAATATTGTCATTTCAGGCTCCAACCAAATCATTATAACGACAGCAATAAAGCTAAAGTTGAGACCTCAAAGCAGGACTTCACAAAGTCTATCACTGGAAAAAAAAAAAAAACTGTGTTTTTGGTGTTTGTGTTGAGCCTAGTAGCAGATACCCACTGCCAATAAAAAACAAATAAAAAGTTGTGTTTCTTCACTACAATACAGTGTGAATATAATTCTATGAGCTTTTGCTGTGGTCTGAGCAGATTTCTAATGCTGTGCTATAGGATCAGGCCTAAAAGACACATAGTCCATTTTCTCTGCGAGTCTCACCCATTGCCCAGGAAGATTACTCAAGCGGTGAGGGAAAGAGAGAAAGAGCCAACTCATTAGATATGGCCACAGACTTAGTTGGCTCAGCCTCTTACAGACCTCTTGGAGTAGCAGAGAAAAGACACAGAATCCTTAATGACACTCGGAAAATGTATTATCGGCATCATCCTGATTTTTTTTGGACGGCGCTCTGCACAGCTGGTAGAAGCCTCATTCTTGGAATACATCTGTGGAAGTGCTCATCCCTGTCATTCCTCAAAGCAGTCAGATTGTTCAGTGGAGTGTACGATTACATCCAACAATGCACACATGCACACACTTTTCTAATACTTAATATCTTGCCATCTTAATCTGTCGTCCTTCACTTTATTGAGCTGTGCCGGTTTGGTAACTGCAGTTCTGCAGACTACAGCTGCAGACATGACTGCACAACAAAGGGTAAGCTAAATGCATGTGCATGGAAGGTGTTTCAGTAAATCTATGTTTTAAATAATATTGTTAGCAATAGAAAATCTAAATGTTCATACAACTATTGTAGTGATTCAGTTTCATTTATATAGCACCAAATCACAACAACAGTTGCCTCAAGGCCCTTTATATTTTGAAGACCCTACAATAATACAAAGAAAACCACACAATTAAATTGCCCCCTATGAGCAAGCACTTGGCGACAGTGGAAAGGAAAAACTCTCTTGTAACAGGAAGAAATCTCCAGCAGATGTAGGCTCAGGGAGACGCTGTGTAAGAGAGTGTGGAAACACATGGAGTGAAGAAGAAACATTCAGGGCATCATGGGAATCTGCCAGGAGCCTAGACCTATTGCAGCATAACAAAGGATTTAGGATCACCTAACTATATGCTTTTTAAGTATAACATTGTATATCAGCACAATATTGCCATCCGAGAGCAAGTTTTCACTGATCTGGCTAAAAATCCAGGCAGACATACTGTAATAATCAACTATTATCGTGACTCTCTGTCAGCATGTGAGAACAGGGAAGAAGAAAAGGAGAGGATATTGGAAAGCACAAGGAATTCCTGAGACTTTGACAGTGCTTCATTTTTCTCTCCTTCTCTATTCCCTAGTCCCCTTCTCTTTCCCTCTTTGCATCTTGTTACAGTTGTGGAGATCAGAAGGAGCTCGTTCCATCGG
Source organism: Haplochromis burtoni (assembly GCF_018398535.1). Taxonomy (NCBI): domain Eukaryota; kingdom Metazoa; phylum Chordata; class Actinopteri; order Cichliformes; family Cichlidae; genus Haplochromis; species Haplochromis burtoni. The sequence goes on from NW_024582626.1 coordinate 404,556, forward strand.
GAGATTATGACTCTAACGTCTCAAATATAACAAAAGTACTTCATATCTTGCGTCTCACACTGTGGTTTGAATTACTGCCTGCAGGACTTATCCAGACGGGATCACACCACATACGTCCACCATTCTCCTACTTAGGCTACGGGAAACCAGAGAGCGTGCTTCCCACCGAGATTCAACAGGCTGCCATCTCCCTTCCCCAGCTCTTCCATTCCAGCCGTGTCTCTAGACAGTATGTTTCCAACCTCCCTATCTCGCTACACTGTTGCACCTAATTCCTGAGGAGAGAGTAATTTTCCTCTCACTTGAAATTCCAGATCCATGTGCCAATCTCTGGATTTTATAGCTTTTGTGGGGATAAGGCACTGCGTGCAGAATAAGCCCCTGAAAGGAATTTTGCTGGTCAGGAAGGAGGGCAACTATCCCGTGCCAGTTTAGATCTTGTTTGCTTTCCCCCCTCTCTCTCACGCTCTTCCTCTCCGTCCATGTACCTAGAAATGCAGAGATACCACGCCAGGCTTTTGACTTTGGGCTCCACGGATCTTGACATTGGCTTGATGTCGGCCTGATCTTAAATCCTTGGAGAGGAGCGCAGTGGCAATCCCTGCCAATGAGCATTAAGTTTTCATTAGGCATGCTCAACCTGCTGCGGCTCCAGCTGCCCCCCTGGCAACTCATCCCGAGGCTTTTATTATTGTTTTTGAACTACAGGCCAACATCAACCCATGTAGGGAAGCTCTACAGTGTGCACGGCCTTCGTGTAGTGCGTGTGTGTAGGTGTGTTTCAGCGTGTGTTCGTGCGCCTGTCGTCTCCAATATATTTGCCGTTCTAACAGTTAAAGGCCGTTGCTCCCTGATGAACCGTTAAACGAGCGTAGAGGAAAAGACAAACATATTGACATACTTGCACTTAAGCACACATGCTCTAACTGACATGTACACATACTGTACACGCAACCGCGTATTTCCCCTCTGGTCATAACTGAGCACTGTGCTGAAAGTCAGCACTGCATCCATCTTTCCATTTTATGACCTTTGTGAGGTCTGACACTTGATTCACCCCAAACAGCCTATGCATCACAGCTTGGACTCGAGCCAATCTGCCTCCACTGCTGCTCTGCTTTTATTTTATAATTTTTTTTTTTGCCTGCTCTGATTTCTTTCCAGCATAGGGTCAAATATGCAGATGACAAAATGATGACAGCTAAGCAGCCAGAACAAATACGGGAGAGTGTGAGAGAGTGACTAAGTGAAAGGGATCATTTGAAATGAGGAGATGGGAAAGAGGCTGCAATGAGAATGTAAATTCTCAGGCGTGGAAGACAGAAATATTATGTGAAACGGAGCGATGGAGGACAAGGCACTGCAAGTGGATCTCATTCGTTCTCCGGGAGTCTCAGCCGCTCATGTACTCGCGTCCCCAGCTGGGCTCGAAAACAGCGCAGCAAGGTCAGAGCTACTTTACACATTTCCTGATAAATCCATAACCTACATACAGTTCAAAGCATGATGACTTGACCTGAATACGTGTACTTCGAAATCTGTTTGGATTTTATCTGTTTTCAAAGTGACACAAAGTGCTCGCAAAGTTGAGCGCTACGATGATAAATGCTAATGTAGTATGCTAAACGTATAATTCAGTGTGATCTTTACCAAATGATCTTTCCTTGTATATAAGGCCTTGCTCTCATTTTATGATGCCATTGTTTCTGTTTAGCACACTGAAACCAATATTCCTCATTAGGCCCACGTCTTCACAATAAACTAGACCTAATCAAGTTGTCCCACTTGTTTATCGAACACGAGCACAAACAGATGCTGCTTCACGCACAGCTTTGCTTTGCTATTCTTGAGCGGGCCGGTGCTATAAATTTAGTCCAGGCACTTGAAATGATCCAGACTTTTATTTATTTATTTATTTTCTGCAAGGATGGCAAAGCATTTTTATGAGGAATCCTTTTCGTGTATTCATGGAAGGTTAAAGAGGAATTATTGTGCTCATTTTGGACTCCATTTTTCTCATTCTTGGACTCTACTAGAGTGACTTTCCATGAATCACAGCACACAAAAAAATCCTTATTTATCTTATACCATCACTTTATACAGATCCACAGTTAATCCACTGTCTGAAGCAAGTCATTGTAGGTCCTCACTTTTAAGCTAATAGCCAGGGCTGCGTGCACAAGATGACCGTGATGGAGATACTCACTCATACTCATATTATACGTGTGATACACTGAGAAGGGAATAAAGTGTCAGGAATGAAGCTTTGAGAACAGTCTGAAGCCTCAGCCTTTGGCTCGGCCATGCTTCATATGAGCATCCACCACTGCAACAGAAAGTGAAGAAAAATGCAAAATCTACTCTTATAACTATAAATGTTGCTAAATGTCCTGATGTATAGAAAGTGTTTGCATCTGAATCAGGTCCAACTAGTCAGGCCACAGAGCACCAATTATCTGCTTACTCACTTGCAACCACACAAATAAAACACACAGGTAAGTTTAGTACTAGAGCATTTTGACTGCGTTTGAATGAACAACATCACAAAATGAAATCTAGCATTTTGTCACATACGCACATAAAAAACATTTTTTCTTCTCATTGTAAATATAAGCATATTTGAATAGAGTCTCGAAGGTTTCCTGTTCATTTGTTGGGAAATGTCAGGCACAAGCTTGTCAGTATGAGCCGTGTTAGTGCATCCACTTGACCTCAGACTGGGGATCTTCTTGGGTTATGAACATTCGCGGCATGCATGGCTAGCTTGATTTGTGCTGACTCACTTGCAGGGCAGCACTGAAATTCATTTTCACTCTTCAAATGGAGGTTTAATTTTCAGATGAGTGTACATGGCAAGGGGTACCAGCTGTATACATAGAGTATGAGCACTCTGATGTCGCTTCCACTGTGCAGCTACACCACTATTACCTTTGCATGATAAGGGTGTTAGTGAGTTAGTCAGCCCTTGGTCCACTCTCCTGCTCTCCCATGAGACTGGGGGAGGATGCATAATGTCTTATTTAATACTGAGCAAGGACTTGACAAAGTCAGATGAGCTCATATGATGTGTACAACCCACGGACATGGCTGATTCTTGAAAATGATATAGCACCATGAGTGTGCTTTTGTGTAAACACATTATTTGCCTTCAGTGTCCTGTAATTATTTACTGGTATGTAAATCTACTCAGGATATAGCAAACAACAGTCAAGCATTTCACTTCCTGGTATGTTGTGTTTCAAGCAATCGCTGATACCACCTTGAGTGGCTGCTCCAGGAATTTAAGCTTTGTCAGTCTGGGCCTCAGCACCACATCATCCAAAACATCGAACACCCAGCTAGAAGCAGCAGCTGCTCGTGACTTTTATGTCATAGGCAAAACATGTGCTTTCCACATCACCTGCAGGGGAAGAAGAGGGTTTAGAGATTGGAAGGTCAAAGAAAAAGGGATTCAGTTAAAGACCATAAACAGTAACAGTTTCAGAGCTACAAACAAAGCCCGTTCACAGTATTATGAATTCATCAAACTGTTGTTTATTACGTTAAAGTAAATATGAAGAAGCCGCAAAGAAAATGAAAAGCAGGTGCCTCAAAGCAGCTTGGCTTCTCTTTTTAGCAGAGTACGGCACTTTTAAGTTTTAAGTAGTTTGTTGTTTTCAGCCTTCATTTGTAGCCAACCCCAGATTTGGTGTTATGAGCACGAGACCTGAGTGGAGGAATGACTGAGCTACGTCTTGGTTTAAATGTCTTCAAGCCTGTTCTGGTTGAACTTCATTTTTCGCAAAATCACACATTGCCTCTCCTCCCTAGCCTTACATGTGTAGCACACCGGCCTAGAGAGCAGTTGGTAATCAAATGGCGATCAGTGATGGGAATAACGGCGTTACAAGTAACGTTGTTACTAGTGGCGTAACTTTTTTCAGTAACGAGTAATGTAACTAATTACTAATTCTATCGTTACAACGCTGTTACCATTACTAACAAGAAAATGCGGTGCGGTCGCGTTACCATTTTTCAAAAAACAGCTGTGTTCAGCCTTATATCAGTTGCACCGAAGTAGCTGTCTACATAAGTAATCTGGGCGCTACAGCTTTAAGCAGCTGCGCGCTCTCCTGCTGGCGGCAACAACTTTTTGGCACAACACCTGGAGCTAAGGGAGCAAAACAATCGTATGAGTGCTGCTGTTTGACTGAGGAAGAATAAAGTAGTCGTGGTAAGCCAATCACACGACCACTTCAACATGACAAAGCAACAAGGTGATGGATACCAGTTTTTAAATTGTGTTGATAGGACACGTAAAACCAGAGTCATGATAAACAATAAATACGCAGCGTTTTTTCCTCAATAGTTTTGTCACGTTTACTGTCTAAGGACAGCGCTAGCAAGCGCTCTCTGCTTATGACCCCCAAAAAACAAAACAAATCAAAAAACAGCCCATTGGTGTTGGTGGAAAAATGCACCATATCGACCAATCAAAAATGATATGGCGACATGACATTTGGTTGTTTTGGAAGAGGGGGAAGTTTTAGGAGTGACTGTGAGAGAGAAAGAGAGACAGCAGAAAAAGATAGAGAGTTTTGAGATATGAGAGATTTGTGACGTTTAGTGTGTTTTGAGTGTGTAGTTAATGTGTTGTCTTGTGTAGTTAGTGTTTAGTGTTGTGGATAATTTTGTGTTGTGTGTCAGAACAATGAGGTAACTGCTGTCTCCAGGTAGAAACAGGAGGAGTGATACACCTGCTGCTGTCAGACCTGCAGGTATCAGGCTGTGATTTTTGGAGTGGCACAAATAATTTGTGTGGCATCTTATTGAATGCAGAACATCTGATGGTTCTGTAAATAGTTTAAAGTGGTTATTTAAAAAAGGGTAAAAGGTAAATGGCTGCAAATAACTTTGTTGTTTGCAAAACTTGTGCATAGGATTTTAAAATTGACAATTTATATTTGCATATAAAGTTATGAAATATGATTCATTAAACATGTTTGTGGTTGTTACAGTAAAAAACAGGTGTTAATACAGTATGTCAAAATGAAAACATAACTGTGAATTCAGGCACGTGAGGTTGTGCTGAAAAGGATGATACCAAACAAGGCAAAGTAAATAGATTTTAAAGGTGAAATGTAGAAGTCAAATCAAAAGTAGTTAAAAATGGCCAATTATACCCTGGACCCCAGAGGGTTAGACATTTTTTTTAAAGCAACGCAATAGTTACTTTTCAAGTAATTAATTACTTTTAGAATCTTGTAACTCAGCTACTAACTCAGTTACTTTTTTGAAGAAGTAACTAGTAACTATAATTAATGACTTTTTCAATGTAACTTGCCCAACACTGATGGCGATCACCAGTTATAGCCAGCTGTGAGCAGTCGCTGTTAAACTGATTAAAATAGGTCTACTGACTGGTCGTTGAGTCCATGGTAACCACTGGTTGTTAGGGACAAATGTGACTGTAGGAGGTTGCTGTTGTTAAGTGAAATTGGTTGTAAAGAACGTGCCAAACCAAAAACCAAAAGCACAACACCAAAACAATATCACTGATAATGGGAAGACTTTTATCAATCATCTGCTCTGATATCAGCAGAACCTCCAAAGTAGAGGTTTAAATGCTCTGCACAGCCATTTGTCTTTTGATAATCAATATGAAGCCATGTAATGTGTAGAGTATATTCAGATTCTGCTATTTCTGTATGTAAACTGTTGTTTTAATGCTTAAAAGAGAATCTGCTACGTACCATCCCAATCATCAGCATTCTGACAAAAGAAGCTCAGGGTTAAGGGTCATAGTTCTTAATTAAGAAGATTAATTAAGAAGGTCGAATTTACACCCTTGAAATGTTTTGTATATTAACTTAAGCCCCAAACAACAGAATACATTATTCATTTGTATATCTTATACTGTTCAGAATAACAGCTACACCTCATATTTCCAGCTAAACAGAAAACCCTCTTTTGTGTGCAAAAAAGCTTTTCTATTTTTAAAATTTTTGATGTATCTCAGGATGGGAAACTGAACAGACTGCGAGTTGTGCTGGTGGAAAGGTTTGGACTGGACTAGCTAAGACTGGTTTAGCCTGGGTAGGCACCAGGTTTAAGCCCAAAAGAGGTCTAGGCTGGTCTGGTTCACAGAGCAGTGAAATTTGGCCTAACCCATTTACTGCTGGCTTTTTGAACAGAAGAACACACTCTTCCACACACTGAATAACGACAAATAGAAATCACATTCAGTGATTATGTGTGAGTAAAGACATTTTCCCTTCCAGAGCTACTAAGTACAGCGATGTGGCTTTAATGTTCTTTCAAGTTGACCGCTAACGTTGAAAGGCTTCATTGTCTGCTCTGTGCGCAACAAGATTTCTCTCTGTGCTGACCTCTCAGTGCTGATTCACAGTCACTATTTATGCAACGAGCAGGTGAGACTAAAGAAAGAGGCAGATTGTGGAAAATAAAATAATAAGTTTTGGACATGAGTCCATCCTGAGCTTTTCCAGTTTGGATTTAAGTGCAGATTGAAGTTTTTTGGGTTTCTATTTATTTATTTTTTTAAGTGTTCTTTCTGGTATAAATCAGTAAACACAGTCTATTATGTTATCAAACAGTACCAAGACTAAACCAAAGGGAAGCCTGCTGATTTGAATGGATTTTCACCATAATACCAAAGAACAATTCAAAGTGAGGAGGAAAAACAACATTTATATGCAGCGAACATTTCAGCTACAACACAGCACAAACTTTGCTAGAAAAAAGAGTAAATTTAGTGTGGGACACAGCATGACAGCTCCCTTGTTGCAATGTTGTGGATCTGAGTGACAGTGGAGTTTTTCACAATTATTTGAGGACTGACATGATACATTTCTTTTTGCCTAGACATGTTTTAGTAGCCACAGCTTTGGATAGGAATGTGATGTTGCATTAAATGGCTCGATGGAACCGATGTCTTCTTACACTGTCAGTAAAAATACCAGCTATGCATCCACTGCGATGTCAATATCTGACACATGCACCGGTTAAAAGCACACGATGTGAAAAGTTCACCGAGCGAATGAGGTGATAACGCTGATCGGCCTGTGGTTGTGGAATTATTAACAAAGCACCATGGTTCGTATGTTGCCCCGGAAACCTTAATGATGTGAATTGTTTTGGACATCCAGGTGCTCAAATGTATTAGATAAAATACTCTTCTGAACCTGGTTTACTTCATCTCAAGAAAGAACTAGCCTCAATTAAAAAGGGAGTTTTGTGGATTTATCCATATGAACGGATTACCAACTGATGTCCATTTGCCTTAGGTTATATATTTTCTTCAGATATTAGGCCAATACACATGCAGCTCATGTACTTCTGATGGCTGTTTCTTACCAGAAGTATCTACTTTTGAAAAAAAGAAATTCCCTTTTGAAATGTATGCCATGGCTTAATTTGTATTTTAGTAAAGATCTTTGGACGTTACTGCGGTGCTACCTGTATTGCCAGGTTTACTATGTCTCCCAGCACAGTCTCAAGAGCATTGAGGAGGAGGAGACTTCAGGAGACAGGCAGGAAGGTCTGGTATCTGCTCCTTTATGTAGAGAGGAACAGGATGAGCTTTGCAAAGAACTACAAACTGACCTCCAGCAGGCCACCGGTGTGAATGTCTCTGACCAAACAATCAGAAACAGACTTCATGAGGGTGATCTCAGGTCCTCTAGTGGGTTCTGTTTTCATTGTTTGTGCTACTGTGGAGGTCAGTTGTTATTCCCCATAGAATTCCAGAATAAGGAAGAATTAGCAATGGCACCCTATGCTTTTTAAGACGAAAGCACAGGCTACGCAACGACACCCTGACCTTAATTATTGGGATGAAATCCTTGGATCAGTTGACAGACCCAACGCTGGTGCAGTGGGTCCTGGGTTCCTCCTGGTGCACAACAATTTCCGGCCTCGTGTGATGAGCGTATGCACGCAGTTGCATGGGAATAAAGGAAGTGATACTATTGACCGGCCACTACATTTACCCGACCTTACTCAAGCAAAACACATCTGGGACACCTCCATCTGATCCTGCATGGTTCAGGTAGCCTGCAGGTAGCCTGCCCCAAAGTTGTTATTCATACAAGCATATCGGGACCATACAAACCACTGAGTATCATTTTGAATTGTTGCAATGAAATTGCTGCAAAATCAACAATTCTGGTGCATCATTTTTTCAATTTGTCTTTGAATTCAGCTTCTGTAGGTTACTAATTTTCAATTCCGTCAAATAATGTGTCATCCTTTCATTCCTAACACATTAGACATCAGTACAGAGATCCATCTTTCCATGAGATCCGATGTGTTTTCAGAGTCTTCCTTTAATTTTTTGAGCAGTCTAGTCTATAGCTATTAATGATGCTGTACATCCTCTACTACTTCTCTCTTTGGTGTGCACTCATGAGGAACTTTTGATGGACCAGAATAAAATGACGACTCGTAGAAATGATGTAGGACAGTGTGGGCCAGCAAACAAAACAGCACACGAAGAGTAAGAGCGAATGCTAAGGATGAGAATATAGAAAATAAAAGAGCAAGACAATAGAAAGAGAGAGTCTGTACTCAGGGGAGCAGTGTTTATATCTATGGCTGAATACATAAAGTTGGCTGAGCGTGAGAAAGAGGCTAACAGTGAACGCAGCACACACTGGGAAACTGAAGCAGACCTTAGGGCTCTCAGAAAGCTCAGAAATCAACGAAGGGTGGATAATCTATACACCAAAACTATTGTGGGAAAAGTGCCTTTGCTCTCAGTGTATTAAAGTGATAGAATGGGCACTTCTCTATGGTCCATTTATGGGGAGAAAATGGACTATGGTGTAGGTGAGCCATAGCAAACTACAAAGATATAAGGCATTCTACAGCTTACGGCCAGGTAAGTGTAAACACAATATAGGGAGAGAGGTTGTAAAGTGTGAGGAAAATGCGAAGCGCCTCTGGTACCATTAATAATATATACGTATATTTAAAAAATCCCATACATTTATGTGCATGTGAAAACACAGAAACAAAATGATTAGCTGAGTATTAGCTGAGTAAGGAGGTCATTAAGTAAAGCAGGAGAAACACACCCAGGCAGCAGTTTACACATACAATCAAACACACAAATATGCAGAGAGGGGGTCTATTGATTTGACTTATTTCACTGTGTCTGCAGTCGCTATGAAACACCTGCCCCAGACATGAGCGCAGCTGTTTGTCTTGGCAGCAAAATCACAACCCTGTAACCCGAAATGACCCCAATCCATCACCCGTGTTGCACACAAACAACACGCACAAATACATACACGCAAGGATGCCTTTTCCCGAGACCCTTAGTGAAGCATCGGACGAGCAGGCAAAGGACAGGGCGAGCGCGAGCCCTTCCTTGGAGGATCAGGGTCTTTGGAAAATGCACATGCACAAGTCACACACGTAATACATCTGCAAATTGGTCATCTTTGATCGTGTTATTCAGATAAGAAGTCAAATGGGGTGCACGTCTTGGCAGCTCTAAATGACAATGAGGGGGCGTTTCTTCATGTTGCGCTCCATTGGGAGACCATAGACCCCAACATAGATAAATTACACATGCACAGAAACATAAAAGAATTGAAATGCAAGCTCATTTATCTGGGAGACACACCAACCATGGATTTAATGTCAGATTTATAGACACGCGCATCCTCGTGGACGGGCTATCTAGAGGCAGCACTAATTTGCTGAGCTTTGGTTGTGAGCAGTGGACAAAAGCCATTAGTCCAAATGGAAGAGCTCCACACGTAACGGCTCAGCGCGGCACGTTTCTTACTGCTTTTTGGAATTTATTCAATGTTATTTTCATTATTAGAAGATATTTCAGATATCTTTTTAGCCCCTCTTTGACAACATGTGGACTGCCATAGAAGATAAATAATTATTCCAGGAAACTAAAGGAACGAAGGATTTTGCAAATCTTATGTGACCGGACTGGTATTTTTTTGTGTTTGTGAAAGGGAAGAAAGCCTGAGTCTTGTCCTACCCGACAACTGTGCACAGCTTCTCATTATCAACTGAAAAATGGTGAAAAAGATGACAAAACGCCCTTGTCTGGATTTGTGTGTGAACTAGCATAACAGGAGATATTTTATCTTTGCTCACGGGGCAAGCCACTGACTCTGAGGGAAGAAACAAGATAGATTTTCAGCCATGGCACATTTATCTCTATTACTCCCAGCAACACCAGGCATCTAAATTCTACTGATGACAGCCCAGGGATTTTATACCAGTTATAGGCGCAATCCTCTCATATCAAATGTTTAATACTCTGCTTGTCTCAAAGTTAGATTTTTTTTCAGGAGAATAAACAGAATGGAGAGGATGGTCCTCAAACCTTAAGTAATTGCAGAGCAGGCAGCATTATTTACTCCGAATTTTCGAAGTGGTGCATGTTCACAGCTCTCAACATCAGTCCTCAGCACTCTGAACCAAGTGCATTAGTAAGACTGAGGCTTTAAACTTAGCTAAATCCTGCTAAAGCCACTCTCTCATTCTGTTCACATGAATGTGACCCACTGAAGGATGCAGCTGCATCTCTGTGTTTGAAACCTGTACCAGAGCTACATCACAAAGTTGACTCTTAAAACAAGAAGAAGCAGTCTGAAAGCACAAACTTCCACCACGACAGCTCACCCTCTGGGTGGCAGTTACTTTTAGTACATGGTATGTATTCATTATGTTTTCTTTGTTCTGTTTAAATGTACGTTAAGAAGTGTGTACTGCAATAAAAGCCAGATAAGGGGAGCACAATAGATGTTTTTTCTTGATTATATAGACATTAAGTAGAAAGTAGATAATAGGGATTGATTTCTAAATAACGTGAGATTGTTATATAACAGTAAACTACAGTATTTTTTCTTTATCTAGGCCACTCATTCTCTTTTTCTTGACAATACTTTCTTTGAAAATATGATGCATTTGGGGATCATTTTGAAAGAAAGGCAGATGTGAAATGTAAATGTGAGGTTGGAGGTGAAATGTGACAGGATATTTTAAACATTTATATTATATTTCATATGATATTATTTGTATATTTCTATTTTCATCGATTTTTTTAATGGTTGTCTGTCTCTGTGTGTTAGCCCTAACCGTCCAGGGTGTGCCCTACCACTCGCTCTGTGGTATCTGGGATAGGCTGCAGTGACCCTGATAAGGATAAGCAGAAGAGAATGGATGGATGGAAATCATCAAGTTGACCTTGAAGATAATGACCACACTCACACGCCCACAAAGTTTTATCAGAATTCATTCAGAACTTTTCCAGCTATCGTGATTACGGACAGAATGACATGCAAACACTAGTAAAAACAGAACCTCCTTGGCAGAGGTAACAATCTTGAGACACAACCTGAGCTCCTGTAGCTTAACCTCGACACTCATCTTAGTATTGCTATTCAATCTCTGCCCTTACATCTGCTCCTGGTTTCAGCTGAGATTAAAGAACTAAGGATACAAAAATGTGAGAGTTAGTTTAAGATGTAGATGTTACTTTAAAACCAAAAAGTAAGTATATGGACCCATAGTGCTGTAATCATTAGTTTAGGGGTCTCAAAAGTAGTAGAGTGATATCACATCATATGAATCCCCCCCTCCAAAACCCCCCCAAAACAAACAAACAAACAACAAAACCCCGAGACAACATATCTATGACAGCCAACAAAGGGCCTCCAAAAACAACTGAAGCTGATATAAAAAGATCAGGGCATGCACATAAAACAAGGTTTGATGACACACTGACATGACTCCAGTAATGTAGAGTCCTTGGATTAATTAGTAACTCATAAAGATGAAGGAGTTCTCAGATACACAAGTCAAAAATATCAAGAGATAGGCAAATCAAGCGAGTTGTCGCCTTCCCTTTAAATCTAAGTCAAACAGTTCTTTGAATAAGATCTGCCCCACATCCTGGGACAAAGACACCTTCATAATGCACAGGAGGCTCAAACAGTGACAAAAATAAAGAATAAGTCTTTAAAGATCATCATTTAGTCTATTTTACTCAAGGGGAAGCAGAGCAGCTCCAATTCCAAAAACTCTGAAAACATGAAATCCATAAAAGAACAATGAGTGCTTTGGTACAAATGGGTTCATCTGTGAATTTTGTGCATCTTTTGTGAATCTCATGCCTTCGAAATAAAGACCCACTCAAAAGCTGGTCAGAGGGTACAATATTAGCAGACAGCTATAGAGTGGGATCCTTTAGACCTGCTTGGGAAAAAACCCGAGATTCTTATAAATATAATTGGCCAATAGAAAGCAGGCTTATCTAGTGCTGGACTGACTCCAGGAAGTGAAATTAGTGGTACGAGACTATCCTCTCTTAGATGGTTTTTCTGGGTCAGCACAAAGACCAAAAAGGTTTTGATTCATAATTTATTAGTTGGAACAATACTTACAGAATGATTTGCACACATTACAGATGACATTCTTCCATTTGTAACAAATGTATTCATCTTTATACCTGCTCTTAAGCAAGGTCTGAGTAAATATATCAGGGTATAACTTATTCAAGAAAATTTAACGCAAACAGCCAGGAGGGAAAGTTAAATACATAAAAAAAAAACTAGACTCCAAAAACTCAGGGGGCCCTTTGACTAATAACTCTGTCCAAATATACATCGACAAGTATGTTAAACTTGTTTCTTTGGAAAAGGAGATTTGGAAGGGTCCACTGTTTTTAGTACGAAAGGTGGAAACTACCTGAATTAATGTACTGCATGGGTGCCTTCTCTCATTTGCTATTTTCCAGTAATTGTACAAGTTTCTGGACACTTTGTATCCAAATTCATATGGCAAAACAAGGGCCCAGAGTGAGAGTCAAAATTCTTTGCTCCTACAAAGAGATAGGCAGCTTGCTTCCTTTCAGAAATGACTACAGGGAATCACAACTCACAACCACAGAATGCTGGTCTCATGCATTATAGAAAGATATTGAAATAAAATAGCTTCAGATAGAACAAGACGTGGGAACATATCAATTTCTGCTCTCCCCTTTCTAAAAGAAATTGTTTAGAGGATACTTCAGACACAAACTAAATGGGTAAATCACACACTAAAGGTTTTAGAAAAAGTGAAAACTAAATTGAATCTATATTTAGTGAGTCATGTTGTAATCAAAGGGAACAAAAAATATATATATATATGTGAATTTGTTGTCGGCCAAAATTTTAACGTATTATTAAGTGGGCGGAGAAAAGCCCGATGACAGCAAATCAATTGTTTGATGAATGTTCAAAAAGTCTCTCCACTTCAGGTCTAGTACGATACTGCAGTAAAATAACACAGGAGTAAAAAGAAATAGCAAAATCAAGAAGAACTTACTGGATTTTCAGGATTTGTAGAGGAGTTAATGCATTAAATATGAAAAGGGAATAGGAATTGGAGGTCAATACCACATATGGAGACGACAAGTTGGAAAGGGAGTGGATAATTTGGGATAAGTAATCTAACCTGGAGAAGAACTTGACTCTGTGAGCCCATCTCATGGACTTGGGGTCTAACCAGTAACTTACTCTGGATGGCATTACACTGGCCTCCAGTAACACTGTGAGGAATCTTACATATGTCCTTCAATGTTCATATCAGACAAATTTGTAGGACTGCTTTCTTGCATTTGTAGTATCTCTAAAAGTAGAAACATCCCGTTGTCAGAGTGATGGTGAAAAACTAGTTCATACATTTATTACTTCTAGGCTGTACTACTGTAATTCATTATGATCAAGTTGTCCTTAAAAAAAAACTCCCTGAAATGCCTTCAGTTGAACCAAAATGCTAGAGACTGCTGACAGGGCCTAGAAAGAGAAGGCATATTTCTCCTATATTGGCTTCCCTTGACTGGCTCCCTGTTAAATCCAGAATTCAATTTAAAATCCTTCTTCTCATATAAAATGTCTTGAATAATCATGCCCCATCTTATCTTAAAGACCTCATCGAACCTTATCACCCCAATTGTGCGCTCAGCTTACTTGTGTTCCAGGGACATTTAAAAGTAGAATGGGAGGTAGATGTCCCAGCTTGGATTAGGGAGACAGGCTTAAAACGTTCCTTTTTAATAACGTACATGGTTACGGCTGAATCGGGTGACACTGAATCCTCCATTAGTTGCAATAGGCCTAGGATGTTGGGTGTTTCCCGTGAGTGTTTCTTCTTCATTCACCTTTTTCACTCTCCATGTTTTTATACACCTCTGTATTTAATCATTAGCTATTATTAATCTCTGGCTCTCATCCAAAGTATGTTTTTTGTCCTGCCTCTCTCCCATCCAGCTGTGGCATATGGCTGCTCCTTCCTGAACCTGCTTCTGGAGTTTTTCCTTCCCACTGTCGCCAAAGTGCTTTCTCTATGAGGGTTGTCTGATAGTTGGAGTTTTCTCTGTAATATTGTATCTCCTTACCTCACAATATAAAGAATCTTGATAAAGGGGTGACTGCTATTGTGTTTTTGCACTATATAAATAAAATGGATTTGAATTGAACTTAGCCCTCCATCCTTGGCTCACAAAAACCAACATGGCTGCAGCCAAAAAAATGGGTGACACCACAGTGGAGACAGCCACCTTTTATAACTCTTTGGGTTCAACATAAGACTACATCTCTTGATTGGAGGTACTGAATCTCTGAGGTCAAAGGAGAAAAACAAACTCTATATAATTAGAGTTCTCATGTTATTACCAGGCAAGAAGATGGTAATAATCAATTGACCCAGCTTTAATTGTGTCAGTTGTAGTGCATTCTAGACATGGCTACAAGATTGCAACACCAGATTGACACTAATTAGAAAGATGGCCGTGTGTTACATTGTACCTAACACAGTGAGCATACTGCAGCTTCAGTAGGATGATTAAGGGTGGATGGGAATGTGTGTATGACTTCGCTTGCGCGTTTTTATTGTCATCAAGTCCTTCGTAACAACATTATTGGTAAGACATTTTCTATGAGACTCAAGAGACTCATTGTGAAGGAGTTTGCTGACGCAGTTCTAAACTTTTTTAAAAAAGGAAAAGATTCTGTACAGATAAGAGAATCTTAAAACAGCAGCTTCTGTGTCATCAAATACAATAGCCTCACTTTTTAAGTCTCTAAAAGAATTTTTTGCAGCGCCAGGGAAATAAAGTAGCTGTCACATGTTGGTGCAAATGCTGCTCCTTGTAGATTGTTGTAAATGTCATTACTCAATGTGGTAAATGTCTTTATTGAAATTCAATAACACGCAACACCACTGCTTTGGTCTAAGAAGGTTCCACCTTCGACCAGTGTAATAATCATGCTGACACTTACAAGGCCGAAGAGGCTACCCATATGTGAGGATACGACAAAGGAATAGAAAACAGGAAAAAAATGTCATTGCCCTTTCAGGATAAACAGCACTACCTGTTGTAATTATTGCACCAGGTGGCATTTTGACGTCCAGGATTCCTGTGCCAGCGAGCTGCAGAATCTGTAGACAAGGGTGGAAGTAGCTCTGCACCTCCAGCTGGCACAGAGTGAGCTTTGGCCTCTGGGACTCACCAAGAGATGCAGGCAGGGCCCTGTGCTGACCCTGTTTCTATTGGCCAAGCTGCTATGGTCATAGCAAATTATATCCCACATAGCAAAGCTGTTATGGAGAAGCAGGTTAAGGTAAAGACAAGTATGAATGAGATGTAAAGTAGCAACACTGCTCTACATGGAAAATAGCGACCGGTGGGCCAGAGAAGAAGCAGGAGGGAGAAAAAGCAGGGTGGAATTAGATGGAGAAAAAATTATTATAAAATTGCCATTAATCACTGGCTTATGGAAGTGAGTTTCCGCCACTTAAAAAAAAAAAAAAGTATCCATAACTTGAAATTTTGAAATTTCCAGTTAGCGCTACCAATCAGAAAACTACAGGGTGGGCCATTTATATGGATACACCGTAATAAAATGGGAATGGTTGGTGATATTAAAGTCCTGTTTGTGGCACATTAGTATATGTGAGGGGACAAACTCCTCAAGATGGGTGGTGACCATGGTGGCCATTTAGAAGTCGGCCATCTTGGATACAACTTTTGTTTTTTCAATAGGAAGAGGGCCATGTGACACATCAAACTTATTGGTAATGTCACAAGAAAAACAATGGTGTGCTTGGTTTCAACGTAACTTTATTCTTTCATGAGTTATTTACAAGTTTCTCTTTGTTCACAGCCATTGACATGTCGAAGAGGTTAACACGTGAGGAGCGGATCGAAATTGTGTTGATATCTGGTGAACGCAGCACGATTTCAATGCAAGACACCCTACGAGACCACCCATCTCCCATGCTACAGTCAGCAAACTGCTTGCTAAGTTTCGTGAAACTGGTTCAGTGTTGGATTTGCCAAAATGTGGACGCAAGAAAACTGTCACTAATGAAGAAACATCAGTGGCTGTCCTAGCTTCATTCAGCAAGAGCCCACAGCGTACTGGAGAGTGGCATTAGTCGAACATCCCTTCGGTGGATATTAGCTACTCACAAATGGCACCCTTACAAACTCCAGCTACTGCAGCATCTCAACGAGGATGACCCAGATCGGCGCACAGAATTTGCAGAATGGGCAAAACAAAAATTGGAACAGGACCCTCAGTTCACGCAGAAGATTTTGTTCAGTGATGAGGCAAACTTTTATGTGAATGGTGAAGTTAACAAACAAAACCACCGCTATTGGTCTGACACTAACCCACATTGGATGGATCCCTCCAAGACTGTTGGAACAACAAAAGTGATGGTTTGGTGTGGTATATGGGGTACAACGATAGTGGGTCCATTCTTCATCAATGGAAACCTCAAGGCCACTGGATATTTGAAATTGCTACATGATGATGTGTTTCCCTCTTTATGCACTGAAGCTGGCACGTTCCCTGAGTTTTTCCAGCAAGATGGTGCACCACCACATTATGGGTGCCAGGTCCGAGCATTCCTAGATGAACAGTTTCCTGGAAAGTGGATTGGTCGTCGTGGGCCAGTTGAATGGCCCCCAAGGTCTCCCGATCTGACCCCCTTAGACTTTTATCTTTGGGGTCATCTGAAGGCAATTGTCTATGGTGTGAAGATACGAGATGTGCAGCACCTGAAACTACGGATACTGGATGCCTGTGCTGGCATTTCTCCTGCGGTGTTGCTATCAGTGTGTGAAGAGTGGGAGAAGAGGGTTGCATTGACAATCCAACACAATGGGCAGCACATTGAACACATTTTATAAGTGGTCAGACACTTGTAAATAACTCATGAAAGAATAAAGTTACGTTGAAACCAATCACACCATTGTTTTTCTTGTGACATTACCAATAAGTTTGATGTGTCACATGGCCCTCTTCCTATTGAAAAAACAAAAGTTGTGACCAAGATGGCCGACTTCTAAATGGCCACCATGGTCACCACACATCTTGAGGAGTTTGCCCCCTCACATATACTAATGTACCACAAACAGGACTTTAATATCACCAACCATTCCCATGTTATTACGGTGTATCCATATAAATGGCTCACCCTATACATGAATAAAGTAATTTCCTTGTTACCCAGAAGCTGAAGCCCTGAGCTACAAATGCTACAGCTAAGCTACCAGTATTACAGCCAGTCATGAATGCACAAATTGCTGATTATTTTCAGCGTAGCTTCAGAAATGATGAAATCCTTGTGTTATTAGCTGAATGGCGTCACTATCAGCAAACGTACTCACGAAAGCGCCAATTTGTTTCGATCCGGTTTTGAGTGCGCATTCCTCGTAGATTACTGATTGGCAGAGCTAACTTGAAATTTCGAGTTACTTTTCTCAAAATTTCAAATTAATAAGTCGAAATTTTGAGTTAATAACTCGAAATTTCGAGTAATGGATGCTTTTTTTTTGTGGCGGAAACGGGCTTCCATACTGGCTCTCTTTCACAGCACTTACTACCAATTGCATCACATGGGTGCCCCTCCTTGAGCCTGGTTTCTTCCGGTTAAAAGGGAGTTTTTCCTTCCCACCGTCACCAAGTATTGCTCATAGTGGGTCGTTCGATTGTTTGGGTTATCTTTGTATTTTTGTAGGGTCTTTACATTACAATATAAAGCACCTTGAGGTGACTGTTGTGATGTGGCTGTATATACTGTAAATAAAATTGAATTGAAAACAAAAACACTGCAAAAAAGTAAGTATTTGTTATGTATGTATGATGTATGATGTATGTAATGTGAGAAAGTCTGAAGATAAACATATTCAACGTCACATCCCCTTTTCTAAAGGGTGAAATCAACATCAAAGGAGATCTGCAGCCAAAGTGCAGAGAGATACTTGGTCAACAGTAGAAGTGATAAGAGTGTAAATTATACAAGTAGAATGGGGAGTTCATAGACAAGTCAATTTGGAAATCAGTGTGAAATGTACTTATGTCACAGAACTGCAATCGAATCAATAATTTTTTTAGGAGAAATGTATTTTGATTTTAATTGAGGGGGAAAAGGGAAACAGGAATTTAAAAAAAAATAATGCAGGAAATCTTCACAAATGAGACAGACTACGTATTCCATGAGAGATGACAGCTCACCAGTTTGCAAAATAGCAAAAACATATGAGCACAGGTAAACAGGACTATGTGCAAATGCAAAAATACAACACGTGACAAACCAGCTTGACAACAAGATGAAATGGATGGAAAAGCACAAACCTGCAGAATTGAGAAACTGGACTACAACACTACGTTCAAAGGTGTGTGTCTGTATCTGTGCTCGTGGTTGTTTGTCAGAAGGAGCAATTTACCTGAAGCAGGACCGTGAACCTTTGAATGAAGGCATCAGCCAGAACAAAAACACTGGTTTGGTCCTGGACACAGACTTTGGAAAATACCTGATAGAAATACACGTAATACGGAGACAGAAAGAGAGAAATGGGACAAAAAATACAGAGGAAGAGAGAGAGGGAAGGAGACAGAAGTGGCAGTAAAGAAATAATGAGAATGTTACACTGACAGGGACATACACAACATAAGTAAATAGAGAGCGAAAGAAAAAGAGCAGCACAAAAAGTCAGGCTGTCTTTCAAACGGATGAGCACCTCAGCCTTTAAGAGCCCGGTTTTCAGCTGTCACACAACTGTAAAATACATGAAAACAAAAAGCAGTCTGTCACAGTGGCAAACTGCCATCAACACTGGCTGGAGGATAAAGGTCAGAAAATGATCTGCCATTGGCATAATTGCATCCGCAGAAGTGGCCTGGCGATTCTCAGATTGCTTTTCACACTTCATTCATCCCGTGATGGAAAGGTAATCCTGAAGACACAAAAGTTTATAGTTGCTGCTCACAGTGGAAATGGGAGGCTGAAAGAGGGAGAGATGGACTTTGGTGAATCCAAGGTGAAACAAAGTAGAATCAAAATTCATCTAAATAAAAACAGATGAGTAGGATTAGCGAGGGCAAATTAACAAAATGTGTTTAGCTCAGCCTATAGCTGAACATGGTGGTACCCTATGTACACCCTATTTTGTTGTGGCTTTTCCATGTCAGGTAGTTAAAAACATTTCATTTCCAACTGTTTAATGAAATTCTTGAACAATCTTGGTTCCGAATAACGATTTGTGTCCACATCTTGCTTTTAAAGAATTTTGCTAAGTCTTCAGTCACACGGGACGTCTCTCCACTTGTATTCCCTAAATGGTAGGCAAATGGTTGCTGGAGGTTGCTGGAGGTTGCTGGCTGTCAGTTGGGGAAATCGGCCACACAGAGGGTGCAGCACTGATTACTTTCATTGCCACAGTCAACCATGGCTTACAGGGAAGGAGACGAGTTGACTTGTAAAAAGTGTAGCACCATTTACCACTTTGTAACAAATTTCACCTAGCGACAGCGGGCACCTTCCAGCAACCATTTGCTTACCGGTCAGAGAATAAACATTTTTACCAAGCAACGGTGGTTGCCAGGCGATAGCTACTGACAGGCCTGTGTGACTGTGGCTTAAATGGGTGAAGGAAGTATCTGAGTGGTGGCCATAAAAAGATTTAAACGCTGTGAAAAGGTGCTTCAACACCTCCTTTCTTACCTCCTTTTCCAAAAGATACACCGAACCATCTAATCTGGAGGGAAGTAATGTTATCCCAAAATTCACAGCAACACACTCTCTGAAAAAAATGCTTAACATAACCATCTAGCTTTTCCAGAACTTGTTAACATACAGGTGTGTTCTGAACAGTCAGCTTGACATAAAGTTTAGAAGTTTAACGTTATGAATAACGACAATGTTCAAATAATCAAAGTGAGATTACTATGTACACATAGTTAGTGCTGCATTATCAATCTTTTCAGTGTGGAGAGGAAGTTAGTGGTCAGCGGGGCAAGCATAATTTCTTAGCGGTACCATTTCATTTTATTTGTGTGACCACTAAGCTGTAGTTTAGCCTGCAAAAAACAAATAAATACATTTTTAAAAAGCAGAAAATGTGATTAACTGTCCTGTTATTTGGATAAAGCTTGACTCTCTAAGGTTTCTTTAGATCCTTATTAAGATTCTTCTTTAGAGCCTTATTTAGCTCCTTATCCCCCCTTCACATCTTTCTTCTGACCTACACACTGTTTCCATCATTGTCAAGGGAAGGTACCAGGAAAAGACAGAAAAGCTAATGTTTTTGTCTTTTCACAGCCTGGTTCATACATTGCTATCACCTCCTTTTCTGACTTCCAGCCTGCTATGGTCACTGCAATCCCCCCGCTCCAGTCTGTGGTTTCATCCTCCATTTACTCTGTTGAGACCACGATTGTTGTCATGGTCACCAACCTCATCGTTGTCACTGTAATCTTTCCCATTATCCACCTACAATGCGAGGAGTGACCACAGGCCTCTGGCTGTTTTATTTTATCGCCTTTGATTGGGTTTCTTGTGATGGGAGTCCAGCGGTATATTTGAAATGATTAGTTCCTGATGAGGGGTGGAGCCTTCTACTCAAGTCCAAGTGCGAGTAACCTCGAGGATCGCAGAATAAACACAAACACAATAAAAAGAAGTAATATAAACCACATCTCAACAGCTCATATCAACTGTCACTCACAACCTTGGGCTTATTTTCTGGGTGTTCAATGGCTTCATAGTACATCTAATCTCTCGCCACGTGCCATCGTAACAAGATAATCAGTGTCATTCACTTCACCAGGCCAGTGGACTCGATGCTGTGGCTGCACTTACAGTATATTTAACAGCAAAGTGTGAAGGATGTCTCGCATTCATTTCAATCACGCTGAAGAATTCATGTGATCTGAAAAGAATGTGCAGGGCAAAAGAAACAAGAAGGGGGGGGAGGGTCCACATCTGTGACTCTGCGTCTCTAACTGCAGATGAAAGGAAGTCGTTTGAAGTTGATGTGGTGCTATTTCTCAGATGACTCAGATTAAACACTAATGCCCATTCGGAGCGGCGCATTCATCACTTCAATGATACTTTTAGTGGCCGCTCCCATGCTCAGGCGGAAATTAACAGCACTCTGGTGCCCTGTGTGTGTGCGCATAAAGACAACCCTCTCATTCACACACACACACACACATATATATGTACACGAGCACAATAATGCACAGTTCTGCTTGTACACAAAGAAATGCAGACTGTGTGTTACAGCTAATTTAAATTCAAGGAACATAGGATTATGATTTTTTTAAACCGCGTCCCCGCGTCAGCCTCATCAAACTCATTTACCGGAGGAGGTCGAGACTCTTAAACTATGCCATTAAAACATTATGATGAATCATTTATTTACCAGGTTGATTATAATTTAAATGACAGATGATCCTTCAGAGAAATTTTAATGATGATATGCTCAGAGAAAATTAGTGTGCGCGGGAAGAGGCGCTGGCTAAAAAGAACAGAATGTAAAGACGGTGTGCTTGTGCTGACATTCTCACCGTCATTTTGAGATTAAAAACTAGAGTTTAGAGCCAACGTGTAAGAGAAGGCCACGCGGTCGCAAATTCAATCTCAGCCTGCCTGTCAATTTAGGTTCTCACAAAGAATTTAGGGCCGAGTAGTTGTAGCTGTGGAGTGCACAGTGACATGCACCCCGTGCACACAGCAAACTCAATAGAAGGGCGCAGCTCCACGGTGCCTTTAAGCTAGACAACACAGCAATGCTGCAAAAAAACAGAGAGAAAGAAAAGAAAGCGGATGCTGAAAGTAAAGGTGGTGGAATGAATTCTTCTTTGCTGAGAGTAAATAGAGGCTCGTGTATTCATTTGCCACGAGACAGTCTCGTGTACTTTACTTTGTGTTGCCATTTTGAAAGCACACACAGTGATATTGAGCCTAGACGGGGAACAGCTTTCACAGGAAAAATAAAAAAAGCTCTTTCTACAAGCCAAATCTCCAAGTGACGACGGTCTAAAACTACATTTCATCGTAGTGGGGGGGTCGTAAGAACAGAACTAAAGATGCAGTGTTGTGTATTTACATAAGGATATATTTTATTAATGCTCGTTCAGTTGTATTTGTGTCATTAAGGTATGTTTTAGGCTTTTCGAAGGCAACATGAGCATTAACTTGACCCACGTGGTTTTTTCTCATATTAAATTATAGCATGTCAATAAATTACATACAGTTTGACCGATGGGATCCCCGTCTCTCGCTATGACACTCAGTGCAACTGAGTTCAACGCTCGTTACTCAAAGCAAGCATTAAAATTCAAATTTTGCAAACACATTCATTGCATGAAACATGGAATATAACTCAGCAAAATATACTAATTTACTCTCAGGCACTTGTGTGTGGTTGGCTGCAGAGAGAAGCCCGGCCTCTAGGGGTCTCTATTGGGATGTCAAGGCTCTTGCTGATGCTTGGGAATCAAAAACACATTTCCAATGTCTACCATATGACAGACTAATATGTATGCGTAACACTGTATGTGTGTGCAACATTAATTTACCCATGCATGCAACACAGACAGTGCATAGGAGAGTTAGTTAGCTATGCAGCTAACTCTGAATCAGTGTAATTTGATCGGTGTGGTCCTAACCTCATGGGATAAATACTCAATAAAAGACATTTTAGAGTCTGGATAAGCATAAATCCATCCAATTTAAGGCCTAATTAAGTAGGACTTACATAGCACCCTGGGACAGTCTGTTATAAGGGACAGAAAAATGACCGGAGGCATCAACGTCTGTGCCGTCTCAGGAGAGCACTAGATCCAATAAGGATGGAAATAAGAGAGGGGTCACTGTGGCTTACTTTGGTATGGAAGCACATCAGCAGAATAGACTGACAAACACAGCGGTGTGCTTGCACAGGCTCTAGCACAAAGACGAGACACTATGCAGTTCGGCGAAGAAAAGAGAAATGTTGACAGAGCTTCAGGGGAATCAGAGATGCAGGATTAAAGCTGCACTAAGTGTTTTTTCCTGCCATGTTTTCGCCTCACCACAGAGAATCATAGCTGCTACTTAACCCTGAGCAGAGGTTAAAATAATACTTTTCCCTCAAGATTTAGAAGATAAGAGTATATATTTCTGAACACCTAAATGGGTTCATTTGTGTATCGCATTAGATGATCAAATCATGAGCTGCAGCAGCAGTTTAAATCGAGCCCAGCATAGAAGGTCGAGCTCAGCCAGCAAACCCAGCAAATCAGATGATCTCAAAGCCAGCACACTCCATCTGACAGCTCATCTGACACCCTATTAAATATCTAAATGGCAAATGTCAAATGGGATGTGTTACCGATGCTGATTTAGCTGCTCTGCAACCCACCTCTAGCTCCCCGTTACCTGACAGGATTAATACTGCTCTCCCTGCATTTTGGGTTTTTGCATATGTGCCCCAAAAGACAAATAAATTATTGCAGACGGACTAAGAATAATATTTTGACTCGAGTGGTCCTGACAGAGCTGACTTTAACACAATATTCCTCATAAGCTCAGCTTGTTGCTTCCACTATAAACAGCTGAGGTTCCCCGCAAACATAAAGACCCATGATAAGCATTATCTAGCAATGATAAAAAGGTTGTGGCAAAAAATGTGGCTGTTTCTGTGCGGACAAAGATATACACGAGTCACGTCATGCCACAAAACAAATTAGTCTCTGTCAAAATCCCTTCACATGCCTTCCTGTGCATTTCCTGATTTCACAGGCGGCGCGAAGAAAAAAAGAAAACTCCTCCTGCGATAGAGAGACAGAGAGCCGTATCGGGAGGTCATCTGCGCTTCAAAAGGGAGATATATTAAATTCATTCATCTCAGTCAGTGGGAGTGCCAGTACCGAGGCTTCCATGTGATGAGGGATAGAGAGATCTCCCCCTCTCATTCGGCCTGCCTGGCTCACCGCCTTCACAGGCATTGTCTGGGAAAATATCCTCTGTAACAGAGCCAATGATTAAATAAAGACAGAGAGGTGTGTGCGCATGACTGTATTTGCCTGCGTGCTGTGCATGGATGCACGTGCAAAGACCGCAGCGAGTAGTCGATGCTCGAAAGCAGTTTATGAGGTGAAGAAACAAAAGAGTAGAAAGGCTGAAAGTGACAGGGGGAGAGAAAGCAGAAGAGAGGCCACCGGGAGGTCAGAGAGGAGGGACGGGGGACTGTGGCCAGCCTCACATTCATCATGCGTTAGTACGCCACACACACACAAAACTTACACTGATAGTATCGATACCAACGCTGGTATTGATTCGGATCGATACTACAGTAACATGATAGGACAGATACTTTATTTCTATGCGCTAAGTTTAGTACGTAGCCCACTCAATTGTGTTAAATAAATATTGTTATGGAAATGAAACCCAACAAAAATGTTTAAACCTTTTTGTACTGACTGCCTAAACCAGGGGGGAACTCAAGGGCCAGTGTCCTGCAGGTTTTAGATGTGTCCTTAATCCAACACAGCAGATTTAATTGGCTAAATTACCCCCTCAACATCTCATGAAGTTCTCCAGAGGCCTGGTAATGCATTAATCCTCTGACTCAGGTGTGTTGACCCAGGCCGACATCTAAAACCTGCAGAACACCTGCCCTCGAGGCCTGGAGTTCCCCACCCCTGATCTAAACAGGCAACCGAAGTTGATCCAAAATAAAAATCATAACGATTTAGTGTTTATCAAAATGTGTTCACAATTCATCTCACAAATCATAAAACACTGCTCTCCCTTATAAGTATCGGTATGGTATCGGTATCCACAATACCAAAAGCATCAGATTGATACCAAAATTTTCAGACATCGGAGGAAAAAACATGATGAAGAAGGCAAAAGCAAAAATAAAAAAGGCGACAGAAGTAAGTCCGAATGAGGAAATGAGGAGAAGAAATAGTGCGAGCCAGACGCACGTGCTTTATTACCTTATGAAGAGCAGGTGTTGTGTGATGATGTCAAAAGACAGACAGCCAAGCGCAGCACGAGTCTGGCTCGAGTAGAGATCATCAACACAACTCCTTAATAACCACATCTCATAACGGTTCCTTGAAGAAATTATAAAAAAAATTAATAAATAAATAAACCCAAAAAAGAAAACACACATATCGGCACCCATTAATTTATACTTGTGACTATTACCAATGAGATTACCAAACTGACTCTCTGTCCATGAGTTAAACTGACTAAAGTGAGTTGAAATGTCAATTCTTCAGAAACAGACCTTCATAAATAACTAAATAAATAAATAACAGATTTACTTAACTGCAATTACAGCCTGTTCTGCTGTGTTAATGTGCACTTAATACTGCGTGGGAGGGACCAAGTCATCGCTGCAGAAACATGAGAAAAAAATCGTGCGTGTCTGAGATGTGCTTTAAGAGCAGGAAGGTGAGAAGGACGCAAATGCTAGAGTCTGGCTACCGCGGTGCTGGGGACAATTTGCCAGTTCAATTTATGACTTTATTAAGCAGCTCGTTCCATTTGCCACAGAGGAGGCCGCATTCCCCGATGTATCCCTAATTCTGTGACAAATTCAGAAATAGCGCAATCCTTTGGGGACTGATAAATAGGTTTCCGAGCTGTCTGGATTGTTGTGTTGACATTGCATCTGATGTCACTTCACCTGTTTCCTAGAATCGTGCTTTTTACTGATTATTAACGCTGCATCCATTTACTGCCGTCGTCTGTAGCTCTATTCCAACGCTTCCATCGTTCCAAGACAATTTCTCTCCTTCCTCTTCCTGCATTTCATTCCTCTGCCACCCATCTCTTATTTATGCGTGAACTCTGCTGGCAGCGTTAGTGTGTTATCTCTTTATTTATTTTTTGCATGTATTTACAACATAACATAAAGGGTAGAGATTGGAAAGCCGCGGGTCGGGGATGAAACACGCTGCACTGCGAGCTCAGGGCATGTGTCCTGTTGCTCCGAGTTCCTGGGACACGCCACAGTGGCACATTTTTTCCCTTTCTCTTCGTCATTTCATCCTCCCTCCCTCCTCTCTGCTTTCTCTCCCTGCCCTGTGACTGAACTCAGTGTGTGGACTGACTGTGATATTGGCTGTGTGGGTGACAGGCTCGCTGGTGTGATATCTGAAGGGGAGAAAAACATATCAGCGTCTCTTTACTTAACACCCTTCCACTTTCACCAGCCGCTGATGGAGGAAGGACTTAGTGGAGATAGCAGGGAATGTTTTTCATTTATTTTTCAAACGGTGGCTATCTGTCTTGGAGAGCATTTTTGAGTTTAATGTTTCCTTAAATTTCAGTGAGCGGAGAAAAAAACTGATGCAAAAGGTAGCAACTCTAAGTTTGAAATGTTTGGAACTTCTGATGTGTTCTCAACCTTATAAATCCCTCCTACACATCATTATACAGACCATCTACCAGGTTTTTCCATGCATAAACTGAGTCGCAACACCCGACACCGTGATTTAATTCCTTACCTTGTACTTGCATTCCTCTGCTAGTGAGTGCAAAAATAAAACTAAATTACCAGGCCACTCTTACTCATTAAAGCCTTGCAGTGTGTTCCTGTCTGCAGGGTTCACTGACTCAGACATCTCGTGACGACTTAACCTAGACATCACAATAAACCACTGGCAACAACCCGTCGTACAAGTGGAATTTGTCAGGCCTGCAGTGCATTATGAAGTTCTTCATTTCATATTTAGCAGTGAGCTTAGCAAAATTCAGTTGAGTAAGTAAATTCTACTTACGTTACACATTACACGTGGAACAAAAGCAAATGGAGAACGCGAACTCACATTCACAGGAGGGATGATGGATTTCAAAATGCTTACATTCGCAGCACGTTAGAAGATGTTCGAAACACGAGATTTGTGTGTTTCACAAAACAGCCTTTTGAAATCAGGTGATTCTTTTTGCTGCACTCTATGCACAAGTAAATCGAAAGAACTGGAATTTATAATAAATGTATAGTGAATATTTTTTTAAAAACATATAGATGTTAACTGTTTGGAGTTTTTTATTAAGACTGTCAGCTCGATGCATGTAATTCCTGCACCACAAAAACAGATCGAAGCCAACAAAATAGCCATGCTAATGCTACATAAAAAGCAAAAATGATCTGAATTGCATTTAGTGTTTCATATTAGATCACTTTGATATTTTTACTTTGATACGGTTTGATATGGTTGGTGCTGCTACCCCAATGTGTGAGGTAGGATTAGAGTTAGCGCTCGATGACTTAGACGTCAGAGGGTTAATTATGTATGTGTGATGATGTTTGGAGGAAGAGGACATGGGTTACATACATGCATAAACATGCATATGCTGCAATCGTTATAGTAAGAGATCCTATTGCACGTTGACTCAATGAGTGTATAAGTAGCGAAGCAATCACAGTTTCACTAGTTTAAGATAATTCCTCCAGAGAGAGCAGGTGAAGCATTTGGTACATTAAATGAGATTTTAGGGTGAAAAGCTTTACATAGTGACACCAAATAAAAACGTATTAGGCCATGGAGCGAAACTCCCCAATTACCCCTTCCCCCATTCACATACCCACCCACATCTGTCCTCATCCTGCCCCACACCAACCTCAGCCATCGATCAGGAACTAAGCGCTGTCTTTAATTGGTTGGACGAGGTCGATTGCCCGTGCAGACAGTGAGAGGCCCAAAGGGGTATTGGAGATTCTGGAAAGTGTGTGTGTGTCTGTGTGCGTCAGCCAGTGAAAACACTGCGAGCCCTTCAGACTCTCTCTTAGGGCAATCATAGTAATGAAGTGAAAATCTGCAGTTCAGAAAACCACTGACCCGCTGATTAACTGACAAGTGAAAGAAACAAATAACTTGAAGTGCTCTTTCTTGCTTGTCGTCTTCCACTGACCCGGTAAAAATGCTCTATTTTTTTTTGTATTGCACTGCATTTGCATTTGACTTTTGTTGGGAGTTTCTGAATTAATAATGTCGGGCGTCTAGTTTTGTTCTTCATTACTAGGATAGCTCGAGTGAGACGATGTAAATTAATGCAAAGACACAGTGAGGAAAGTAACTAGCTGACAGGACCGCTGCAGTGGATTTGACATCACTTTGAAGTAAGCAGGCATTCACGTCGAATATCACTGTGCACAACTGTTCTCTTACGCCATCATTTAGTGAAAAGAATGCGCCGTATCTGTCAACGCTATCAGTAGAAGAGGTGGGACAATTTTCCACATGGGATGATGAATTCGAGAATGTCGCAACAAGGCGAGTAACCGCAGATGCATGCATATTTAGAACTGTCAATACAGCCAATGCAAAGCTGCGAATTGCTTTAAAAAGGGAGATTCAATTACGATGGAGTGTCTTGACTGAAATCACATTTCTATATAAAGGCAGCATTGAGGCGGGCTTATTCTAGCTGCAACCTATTTTTATTGGGATAGGTTTTTCTTTTATCTGCTGAAAACTGACTTCCTAATTTAGAGTGCTCCTTCTCTTGCACTTCCCACAGATGGAAAAGTATTCTGTTCTGCCATAAAGAAATAAATGACTGTTAATTAAATTAAATTAGCCTTTGGAATGAGTTGTTGAAGCTGGCTAATCGGACACACAAGTTCACTCCCTGAAAATCTCATGGGTGATGTGATTGCTTCCATGCTTTCAGAAAATCCGATGGAAAAAAAAAACATAATCAAATTATATAAGCATAAACACAGCTGATTAAAGTACTGAAATAATAAAACAACAGGAGAAGAAAGGTTCTGCATATGTTCAACCCCGTCTGTGCAGGTCTAGCCTCGTGGACTAGACCTACGTGTTAAGTAGCTGCAGATGGAACCGCACTAAACTATTTCAAATCCCAAAGGAACCCAAATTATGATTTTCTAGATTATCGTGTCTGCAGCAGCCTGCACAAAATAGGGCCAAGGACAGCGAACACATATTAACACTGACTTCAGATTCAAACACAAATCGTTTGTCTCCCAAATGAGGTTCAGGGTCAAACAACCCCACCACCACCAACACACACACAATAAAAAAAAAACACACTTCCAGTGAACCAGTCTGAATGAAATTATGTTGTCTTATATTTAGCTGAACGAGGAATAGCCCGCCCAGCAGATCAGCTGATCTCAGTCCTGATGGCTCAGCTGATACCCTTCCATAACATCCAATTATTTATTTCATACAGCTGCTTTAGCCTAACGCCAGCTGCTGTACAACTGCAAGCCGCTTTGCAACCCATCTCCACCTGACTTCCTGCTGTATCTAAAACCGGCTGTGTTTTGTGTCTTAGGGCCTCTCTGCTGTTCCCAGAACAGTCCTAACAACTATATATAATCTCTTTAGGGGTCACCACAGTGGATCATCTGCCTCTAATCTCACCCTAGCATCCTCCTGTGTCACACCAACTATCTGCATGTCCTCCTTCATGGTGTCTCAGAGTAAAACCGCTATATAGAAACTGTATTTTCAATATTTCAGTACACTTAAAATATATGTTGTCTAAATAAGGTTGTAATAAAGTAGATGAACAGTCTGTCGTTGATGAGTCGTTTGTAGCTGTAATGTCAGGATTACATTTACTTGTAATGTTTAGTTTTTAACTGTTGAAAATAAAGTGTTACCATGCAGTGATTTGTAGGGTTTTATATATCAGGACATAATAAAACTAATCTGGTGTTTAGCAGGTCTTAAAATTAGGTAAATACTTCCAGAGATGAACTGCAGAACGTGACAGATTCCACTGTGTCATTATTTCTTTAACGAAAACTGTGTGTGAAAAACTAAAGGCAGATTTAATAGCTTGTAAAAACCACCTTTAGCAGCAATAACTTGAAATAATCATTTTGTGACTTTCTCATGGCAGCTTCTCATGACCCGGGACAGTTTATGTCCAGCTCTCACCTTGGCATCTCAGCCTGAGGTCTGGGTCACTGCAGCTCCTTGATCCTTGTGCTAAATTCGCAGAGACGTCTACTTCTGGGAAGACGAGAACTGAATGTTTTCTACTGTGGATAATCTTTCTCGCTTACGAATGACGGGCTTCAGATTGTTTGGAAATGGCTCTATAACCCTCCCCAGGTTGATGGACAGCTACAATTGCTTCTCTAAGATCATTACTGATACCTCTCCTCCTTGGCTTTGTGTTAAGAAACACCTGAAGGCTCCAGAACAACAAACTGCTAAAACCTCTGCTTTTTTTAGAGGTCCTCACACTCGCTCATGATCAGTTAATCAAGTGCATTTGATTAGCAGCACCTGGCTGCTAGTTAGCGTCTTAATTCCTTCAGAAGCGGTAAGATTTTCACACCATGCGTCTAGATTTTGTTAAATAAACAGTACCGCAGCGTAACACCTCATGCCTTCGTCTTGTATTAAACAAATACGGAGCGGATCATTTTTATTATGTCCTGATTTAAACCGGTTTGTCCTTATTACCACTTCAACAAGCGCTACAATTACTCCATTAAAATGTATATCATTTAATTTATAGACTTTAAAAGTACTGCGAACGTGTCACATCCTGTGACCGTCGATCATTTCCCCACTTGCGGTAAACCTGTGAGGCGTGCAGGTAACTTTCCTTGCAGGAGTGGAATCGCTGGATGAAATTGCTGAGGTTTTGCTTGCTGGGGATCACATAGCCCTTAAAGATCTTGTCCAGGGAGATGCTTTGGAAGCACAGGCGAATGATCTCATTACTCATCTGCAACATAGCAGAAAACAAACACTGTCTCACACACTTGTCACAAATAATGAGCTTCGGGGGACCAAGTTACAGACACTGAGATTTACATTTATTACACGCTCAAGTGCTGAGCTATAATAACAAGTCACTGTTATACAAAACCCTGGATACGAAGTAGTCTTACAGTACAAAGTCATTAGCTGCAAAAAGGGGGACAAACAGCAAGCAAAACCAAGGTATTAGCTTATTCATTACTCGCTCCAAAGCACACACTTTGGTTTTTCTAAAGCTTTGCTGACGAGACAGAACTATTACAGCGGTTAGACTGGACTAACTCAGTATGAATGTTAGGTCTAGCTCCATTTAGTCTCACTGTTAATTAGTAAGTGATCAGGATTCCTACTGTTGGCAAAAATGAATAAAAGTTTCCCAAAAGTGACATCACAAAGCGACACGGCTCAAAGTTTGAAAAACAGATTGTTTTGTATTAGAGTGAACATAAGAATGGCACACAGGCTTCACAGGTGACAAACAATGTTGTAAAATAAATTCTACTCGCTAATGCAACTAAGAATTTGCCAAAAAAAAATAAAAAATACTGATTCAAAGAAGTAAATCTAACAAATGAAAACGCGAAATGACAAACAAACTTTGAAAATAAGTCAAAGAAATGTGCCAGGCTTTAATAGGATGCATTCATTTCATTCCTCAGCCACCCTAATCATGTGTGTTTGAAAAGTGTAATAGGCTGACAACAGCACGGTGAAAATACAAATGCAGGAATCTAAGTCGTAAGAAATAAAAGGGGTCAGGCTAGCTCGACAGCTCGGATCTGGTACCTCTTGACTTTCGCACTAAAGGTCACATATGGCATTGACTCAAAATGACAGACCTTAAACTTGCTTTACACTTGAGGCCTTGCCGTGTAACACTTAGCTTGAACTCAATATTTGATCGTATTCATGAGTCTCAAGGCCCAGATTGAAGCGGTTAGCTGCAAATATCCCCTGCAGGCTCGGTCGCACCGCCAGATGTGGGCTGCGCAGGGGTAGGCACATCTGTATCGATTCAATTCAGACGCTCGCAAATGCATGCTAATATCGGTGCGCGCACACACACACACACACATACATACTCTCAGGTGTGGCTTTAAACTACAGAGGGAAAAAGGGTAAGGTTTAAAGTGAGTATAATTCAAGCAGGCGCACATTTCATAAAAGGCCCTATTTGATGTGCCTGGTGTCAGTCAAGCGTGTTGCCTGTGTCACACACACACACACACACACACATGCACACAGGTAGGAGGTTATAAGAGTGGAGGAAGCGAGGCGAAGGAAGGAGAGGGTGTAATTATTGAGGATGATGTGTATAGAGGCCTATGTGGAATGACAGCTTCCCTTTCATTTCTCTGATCACTGGTTTAATCCTGACAGAGCTGCAGCAGGCCACGGAGCTGCTCTGTCTGCCTACCTGCTCGGGCTCCAACACGCTGTCTGTGTGTGTGTTTGCATGTGTGTGTGTGTGCGTGCTGGTACACCTGTGAGCGTGCATGTGATAGGGTGACACAAAGCATATGTAGGCGTGCATAGCTTTGCCTTTTCTTGTGTCAAACCGAACACGGTTCTTCTGTTTATGTGTGTGTGTAGGTGTCCGGGATGCAACGGCGTGCGTGAGAGCGCTCGCCGCCCTGAAAAATGTGCTGCACAGGCTGATTGCAGCGGCAAGCAAATGCTGCTTTTAATGAGGGAGGGGCGGTGGGGGGGAGAAGAGGGAAACGCAGGAAATTAAATTGATATGTAAATGATAGAAATTCTCATTTGAGCTGAAGGTTGAGAGTGCTACAGCATTAACCAGCTTATGAGTTAATAATGATTTCTTTTCCTCACCCCCTTCTCTTTTCCTTCTTGGTCTGACTCCCTCTATCTCTCTCTCTTTCTCAGGAAAAAAATAAAGTATGTGTAGGAAGGAGAGGAGGGACACGATGAAGACAACATATGTCCCTGAGTCGTAACTCTCCAGGGATTTTCCCCCTAAGCTCTTGTATAATCTGTTTCCTCAGAATCTGCACCTCTTCAGAAAGACATTACAACAGCCGAGTCTTGAATTTCGCAAAAAAAAAAAAAGTACATATCCACTGGACCTTTAGTTCATCCTCCTCTTCAAACCAGACATCACTCCTCTTTGGTTTTTCTCTGCAGAAACAGATGGTGTTGAATACATCTCAGACGGACATGAAGGAGATGAAGGATGTCAGGCAGCTTGTAAAAGTAGCGTCGCTCCGTGTAGAAAGACAACATCAGCCGCAGATACAGAGTGTACCAGAGGCAAATGAGTATAGAATCATCGCCGTGGCTATTATCAACCAGTAGGGTTATTATTTTCTCTCGCCTCTCTTTGG
This sequence comes from Haplochromis burtoni, assembly GCF_018398535.1. Lineage (NCBI taxonomy): Eukaryota > Metazoa > Chordata > Actinopteri > Cichliformes > Cichlidae > Haplochromis > Haplochromis burtoni. The sequence goes on from NW_024582626.1 coordinate 437,974, forward strand.
TATTAGCTGGAACGAAACAGCCCAGTCAAAAGTCCTTGCCCTGCAGCCCTTGGTGATTGGAAAATGATATTAAACCAGACATTGTGTTCCCCCAGTGCAAGGAGAGGAGAAGGGGAAAAAAAGAGAAGAAACACAAAGCTGCAACAAATGAAGAAAATGGTTGAGGCCCTGAAGGGGAGAGAGGGGCAATGGCAAGTCTCACACACACACAAATCTTGGGATACAATGCCGACTCACACAGTTACAGACCTGAAAAAGAAAGGAAAAAACCCACACAGAAAACACACAAAGTGAATGCATTACACACTTAAAAAGAGGCAGATCTCCACATGGTATCAGGGCAGAAATTACCAACCTTGATTAGAAAGTATTAGCCAAAATACATACATACATATATATCAGACACAAATGAAAACCACATCAGCAATCTGGTTCTTCTTCAGAAAACATGAAGAGGGCCCGATGCCCTGGAATGGAAATAATTCAATTCAATCGCACAATTGGGGGGAAGAGAAAGCCTCCCGTCCACCTGAGGAGATGGAAAACATAAAGTAAGCAATGCTGCAGGAGAGGCTGTCGCTGTTTTAGGTGCGAGCCACACAGGTTTCCATTCCCTGCGTTACAAATAATCACGTGCGTCAGTGCAGAGGGAGCCGCCTGGCGAAAATACACATGTGGTTGTACTTCAAGATCTGCGGGTTTTGTATTTTTCAACCTGCATACTTCAATATGCAACATGCATAGTTTGGGGTCAGCGGTCGGGAGTAAATACTGCGACCTTGCAGGGCAACTTTATTGCATTTAAGCACAGTCTCTGCAAGGCATCTAAGTGGCTGTGAATTTCTTCCTCTTCAGATATCAACAACTATACGTGAGTTTAAGGACTCGGAGGGCTCAGTAATGCCTTTTGTGGCATCACTGAAGAGCTATAGAAGACATCAAAACATTATGTCAGATGATGAAAATCTAAACAGATGCAATGCTCTCGAGGCTGTGATTCTGATAGACTAGGTTAGAAAGCCAGCGCGTATTCTCGGCCTTCTCCTTTTGAGTAAAACAATCCAACTGCAAGCCATTTAACTCCTGTGGTTAGTCCAAGGTGGCAGAATCAGCAACGTGCTCTGCCCTGATGTACTTTAAAGGTGCGTATCCCTTGGTTTGAAAGGTTTGAAGTCTGGCCCTGTCAGATCAATGAAGCCACATCCACACTTAGAAAATAATTACACCAAATGTTTTGTTTGAACCAGCAAGTCCTGATGTATTATCAAAGGAATAAGAGAGAGAGGGGGGGGGCAGAAAAGAAGATGATGAGGATGATGCCAAAATGCAGGCACACATAAAAGACTTCAAGAAAAAAAGGAAAAAAGTCATGCAACAGGGCAGCAAATGATTGTAACAATGAGGGTTCAGGACATAATTATTTGAGGTTAAACATTTTTCCCCTGGACTGCGGAGCTGTCAATTGAAATGAAAAGAGCTGGGGTAATGAAAGTTGTGATGGGGCCTTTTATTCGGTGCACTCAGTCGCAGGGTATTGTATCTCTGCTGTCTGAACACCCAGGATGAGCGGGAGGGAGCATCAGTGATGGTGTTGCTTTATCAGAACAAGACAAAACCCTAATCCAAATGGAGAGCTGATCAGCTGGGGAAAGGACATTCTGACAGCGAAAGGTTATCTGCTAATATTGCACCGCGACTTATCTGCCGCATACAGGGTTTGCTCGAGTAAAGAACTTTGAAGTATCACATCTCCAAATTTTCTACAACAAAGATGTTTGAAATATTCATGGGGGGATTGTTGGACAAGCCTGTGTATATGCAAAGATGTCTGTCTGATCTGCGCGGCAGACGTGTTTTAAACTGAGCTCTGTGACAGGCATCGCTGTTAGCATCCAGAGTTCACTGTTATGCCTTCAGTTCACACTATGGGCAACCAAGGATTAGCAGTGCTCGGCGTAAGTGCACGTATGGTCCCAGTGCAATAGGATGGTTAAATGGACGAGGAAGTTTAAAAGTTGTGTTATTTTTCCATTTTCTAAGATATGCTGCTGTCACTATCCATGTTTATTCTTTTGGCCTTTATGTTTCAAAAAAAAGTTTTGCAAATGGAGACTTAAAAAGAATTTCAACTAGAGGTAAGACTTCCTGCTAGCATCATTATTTAGTAGATAATGAGGTGTTTCTATGTCATGTAAAGGCATATTGTGTATATGCATTTATAAGATGAAATGTTTAAGTGTTATATCATTAATAAACATTTATTATCACATAGCAATGCATTCATTAACATTATTAACACTTTTTTCTTTTGAAGCAGAAACGATGCGAGCAATCCTATTTAATACACATTCCAGGTCATCTTAAGAAAACATTGTTCTCAGTTCAGATTTGGTGGCTATAAAAAGCTTAATTAAATGTTACGTAATGCATTGCTAACTGGTAATAAGGAAGGCACATGGTGGTCAGGGCTGAGCTGGACATGCTTTACTGGAGGGCTGCTACAGTATAAACAAGGACATGTTTGACTGAACCAGAATAAGACAGTCCTGGCCATCCCATTAACACACACACTCACACACACACATGCACAAAATCCCTCAAAGGTGAGTACACAGAGTGTTGACCTACCCACTCGCTGCACTGGATGGTAAAGTCAACAGCAAAGAGTAAGATTTATTCATCCCCATCCGTCGCTCTTTTCTGTAAACTCGTTTCTATATAAAGTTCCTGTATATACAATAATCTACAGGTTTTCTGTCTGAGAAATGCCAAATGTCAAGTTCTGCGTAACACTTCACATAAAAGAGACCTCACTGATAGAGTCTAGGGTCCTTCTGCTTCTTCTATACCCACCCTGAGCCTTTACCTGGCATCTTTGTACTGATGCACACTAAACGTTTAAAAAGTAAGGAACACACTGGTATTCTGTAGACACCGAGCCATGTGTATGTGATTTGACCATGAGCCAGTGTCATCAGTCATGCAGTGCCTAAATTCAACATCCAAGCACGTGCTGTTGGGCAGAGTTGGCCCTACAGTGTTAAATGGACTGTTTAGCTGGCTAAGCCAACCCAGAGCTGTAAAGCGCAGCGGCTAAAGCCTCAATATTCTCAGTTTGCCCATAATTCATCATACTGTGCTTCTGTGGTGGCTTTACACCAGCCAATATGCTTTGCTGTCCGAAGCCATGTGTTGTGTCACACTGCCCTGAGCAGAAAGCCACACTCTGCATGCACTTTGGTAGCTGTCCTGGAAATAAAGCAGCCTATCACTAAAATGTGATAGCTTACCTACAAGTTAAAATGAAGGCAGCTTCAACTCAGCTAAAGCTGCATATCATTTGCAAAACTAAGGATGATGGGAGGCGTTTTCTGCAACTTACAAACTGACTTTCCTTTTGCATTGAAGTTAAAATGTTTTGGTTGCTAATTTTGTTTAAATCAGTTAGTTTACTGCTAAATAACACTGTCTTTTCACCTGGGCAACCTTAGTTGTGACTCTACACTGATCAGGCACAACATTTTGACCACCTGTCTAATATTGTGTTGTTCCTCCTTTTGCTGCTGAAACAGCGCTGACCCACTGAGGCATGGACTCTAGTAGACTCCTGAAGGTGTGCTTTGGTATCTGCACCAAAATGTTAGCAATGCATCCTTTAAGTGTTGTAACTTGTGAGTTTCTCAATGGACTGGACCTGTTTGTTCACCGCTTCTCAATGATGCTTGATTGGATTGAGATCTGGGGAATTTGGAGGTTGTTGTTGTGCTTGTCATATCATTCCTGAACCATTTTAGCTTGTGGCAGGGTGCATTATCCTGCTGAAAGAGGCCAAAGCCATCAGGTAAGACTGTTTCCATGAAAGGGCGTTTATGGTCTCCAACAATGCTTACAGTAGATGCATGTCAAAGTTACATCCACATGGATAGAAGGAGCCAAGGTTTCCAAGTAGAGCATTGCCTAAAGCATCACACTGACTTTGCCAGCTTGCCTTCTTTCAACAGTGCATCTGTAAAAGACAATATGATTCATTAGACCAGGCCATGCTCATGCGCTCTTTGCCCACCCACGCTCCATATGCAACAAACTACAATGCACTGTGTATTCTGACACCTTTCAGCATCACATTTTTTGGCAATTTCAGCTACAGTAGCTCATCTGTTGAATCGGAACACACGGGCTAGCTTTCATTTCCCACAACGAACCTTGGCTGCCCATGACCCTGTCACTGGTTCACCAGTGTTCCTTCCTTGGACAACCTTTGATAGATAATGACCACTGCAGAGTGGGAACACCCCTGCAGTTTTGGAGATGTTCTGACCCAATCATCTAGCCATCACAATCTGGGCCTTGTCAAATTCGCACGATGGCTCTCAATTGCCCATTTTTCCTGCTTCTAACGCTTGAACTTTAAGGACAAAATGTTCACTTTTTTCCCTGATATATCCCATCCACTAACAGGTGCTACGATGAAGAGATAATCAGTGTTATTCACTTCACCTGTTAGTGGTCATAATGGTATGCCAGATCGGTGTGTACGAAATATGTTTTACACCCTTTGCTGCACCGTTCATGGAGCTCTTTGGAGAATTTTGATGCGGCATCAAACTGGCAGTGTACTCGACCTCTGGCTACACTTTACCTCTTGCTACCGCAGCTGCTCATCCAACAGACTGGCACAGCAGAAGGCCGCTTTTTGCACAAAAACAGATGTGTCCGTCATCCTCATCAATTTCTGGCCATTAAGCGTAATTCTTTCAAATGTGAAAATAGGGAAACATAAGAAGTCGAGACAAAGGCAGTAAAGAAGAAGGCCGGACCGACTTTAGAAATGGCGCACAATGGAAGGTTAAAATAAAAGCATGGACTGAAAAAGATTGTTTAGAAATGGAATTGAAGAGATGATGGAGGTACAGAGAGAGGGAGAGAAGAAAAAGAAAACAAAGAATGTGGATAGTTGAAGGTGAGAGGTGGCGAGCCCAGTGCCTCATTAAATAAAAACTCTCAAGAGTCAGAGTCAGGAAGCTGATGCTGGAGCTTCAATGGTGTTTTGAACAGAGAATCACAGATCAAAAGATAAAGTCTGTGTGACCTTTCAGACAACGTCCCCGGGGAGGCAAACGGAAAGACAAAGGCACCCACACACACATTCTCTGAACTGGCTTCTTATCCTCTGTGGCGTCCTCAGGGCTGTGCTGTAGGCCTTCCATTGGGATATACAGCGCTACGTTGCCCACCAACTTGCACACACAATATCTGTTCAAAAATAACATACAAGACATTCCACATCACAGAGCCGCATCGAGGCTTTCACTGGATTATGCTTAGGCGTGACATAACGCAGATCATGCAGAAAAAAGGATTTCCTTTCAAAACACAGCAGATGCTGTAAAATCATATATCTCATCTCGAGAGAGAACTGCTCTCTGATGTTTGTGTACCTACAAAGTGCAAGAATGGGAACGGCAAGAAAAAGAGAGAGAGTGGCACTCATAGGTTCTCTGTGTCTATAAAGCTCATGGAAAACAGCTGTTGAGTCACTTGGAATGAAATGTATACCCTGCTCTTTGCACTGAGATTAAATACATTTCAATCTGCATCCCTAAGCAGGACAAGTGTGTGTGTGTTCAGTATGTGCCGCTTGGGATCTGAAAAAGAGGTGTGCAAGGTGAGAAATAACTTCATGTAGGAAAAGGTATAAAGCGACTGGTCATAAATCAAGAGCAAGTAGGTGGTTGAAAGCAGAGGGGAACGGTGTAGGAGCTCATAATGGATAATGAGGGACTTTAAAGGCCAGTGTACTGGTGAGACAACAGCTTCACGGTTCACTTCAAATTTATCAGTTCTAACAGCAGGAACAGTCAGGCTCAGCATAGAGCAGGTAGCTGGCCATCATCAAAACACTCTTTCATACCCAGTGGCAGCAACATGCAGCCCTCCATTAGCCTTTAAACAGAGAAGATAAACAAGACAAGGACAGAAAACGATGGAGGAAAACAGTAAAATAATGAGCAGTTTCAGAGCACTGAAGGTTAAGTGTGCGCCAAAGAAACCTGCGTGCTATTCTTCAAACTTTGTGACGCTGTTTTCGTCTCAAACCTGATCGTGCTGTATGCGAAACGATTTTAGCGTGCGCTTCAATGCGTATGCTTTCGTGGGTCAGCTGACCTTTTTAGGAACCTCAAATGAGGGGATGTAAGCAGCGTTTGAGGCTCAGCCCTGCTCAGAGCAAAAGTGCTTTGCATGATTGTTACCACTCACTCTGGCATGGGAGTGAAATCTGTATGCCCAGGAGCTATAATAAAACTTGTGTTCTCTACTTACATCCATATTTATGCTCTAACTCTCCTTTTCCACAGTCACGGAGAGTAAATTATTGTGACTTCATTGTTAGTCAATCTGGAAAGTTAAGAATACAGCTTTTAAAAAAAAATGTTTACCCCCACAGGCCAGACTTGACAGTCTAGGAATTTTAAATCCTTGAAATGCATTTGATTGTTGGTGTATTGACTGAAAATGATATTGCAAAATGAGAATTTGCAGGGGGCTGAGGGAATGAAAAGGATTTCTGTCAGGATTATCCAATCTTTGTCTGATTATCCAGGAAACATGGAGCGGTGTCAGGTAGAGGAGGTTGTAATTGGGGGTGTGCAGTTTCAGTTTCTGTATGAACATGCATTTGTGCTTCGAGTGTGTGTTTTTTCTTTGAAAAGCAGTGGCATTTTTGCACACTGATTGAAATAATTAGCATGAGAATTGAACCATCACAAAGCAACAGTACGCTGTATGATTACTTCTGCGCGTGTTTGAATTCAAGTTGTCTGTTAGCGTTTACCTTTCGAGCTTTGCGAACAACACAGAGCGTTTCTTTGGCTGCGATGTAAAGAAAAAGTCTAAAAAGGCATTTCGCATGAGGCAGATCAACTGTTGGCTGTCAATGTGACACTTTGTCAGAGAGGATTTCACCATATCCATTATTGTGATGTTCTGTCTTCCTCTAGAGGAAATGTTTTGCACGAGTGAGCGGGTAATTTTTAGGTAGCTATAGTGAAACTGATTAAAAGTGACGTTGTTAAAGTTACAGTATGTTCACCACTAGGTGTCAGCAGATTGCATATTGCAGTGGACTGAGTTTTCTTATCTTTCCAGTTCAAGTGCATGCTTCCTAGCTATGGTTGCTGTAGGTCAAACACGTTTTAGTCAACCAAAAGAGATCAAAAACAATCCATTTAGACTGCATAACGGATCCGCCTTCACGAATTTGCATATCTGTGCATACTGTCAGTCCACTGTTAACCTCAGCTGTCAATGCAAGTGTGAAGCATCAACCTTTTATTCGCTCGGCAAGAGGCTGTAAAAGGATTCCACGAGTCAGTGAATCTCACTTGTGTTTTCAGGGTGTCCTGAACTTTTCTGTTGGCCCTGCTGTTAGTGTCGCTGTTAGCCTCTCCTAGCTACTGTTAGCTACTGTTAGCCGGTATTAGTAAAACTTTCTTTGAAGTGGATCTACAGTTCAGCTTTGATGCTTAGTTACTCATACAATATAAAAAAATGTAGTCTAACTGTTTATCAAAGGCAAAGTGTGACTTTAAGGACATTTGAGCCTAACATCAGCTGGCGTAATCTTAGCTTATAATCAGCTGTTGTTGTTTTTGTTTAGCCAGCTCTTGTCAGCTGTCTGGAAAATGGATGGCTGCTAGTCTAAACTGCTGACAATAAGCAACAATATATGAAATAAATAAACATGTTCACACTTTTTCATGTGCTACAGCCCTGATTTGAGTTCAGGATATTAACGTTTATTCCACCTTTATTTACTCTGGAAGTATTTTTTTTATCTGATGCTGCTAACTGGCTAGGTCTCATGTGTATGTCTTGCTTTTCCCTTTTTGTTAGTTATGACCAGGCTGCTATTTTGGTGATAGCTATTGCTAAATTAAACAGTCTGTTGGCAGGGTGTAGCCTTTACTTGGATGCAGATGGGAGAGGTGGAGCTGGATGTTTTAGGGGGCAGCATCATGTCAGATGGGTGGCACACCTGTTGTGCATTGGCTAATCACTCTTTTGCCCTATTTCAGTAGCTCGTCGGAGGAGAAATGCATTACAAGTCAGTCTGCAGAAACCAGGTAAGAAGCCTTGAAAGTGAACTCAGAGCCGAGCTGAACAGCAATGCATCTTCCTTAACATGCTGCATGTGTGTGCATAAAGAAAAAAGTGTGAGAACTGCACAACCTGTGTTGGCATTCAGTGCTGGAGAGCCCACAAGTGATTAAGTATCATGTCACATACAACTCCTTATTTCTTTCCTTTATCTCAAAGTCATTGCACTTTTGCACAATAAACAAAAGCGATGATGCACAGAACCAATATCTTCTCCTGCATGGTTGACACAATGATAAAAGAGAAATCTGATTATTCAGTTATTATAACTTTGCCATGCACGTGTAAACAGTAAAGTCAAATGGCAGTAATGTTTGCGTAGTTACACCCCAATACAAGTATCTCCCAGACATAGTAATGCATATCACAATTGGAGAAGGCAATTAACTTACTAGTGAACAATTTCCCCACTCTTATTTTTAACATTCAGTTGCTTCCAACTAACTAGAACAGCTGTGAGTGACTGTCTTACTTCTCCCAGTGTTAGGCTGACCAGGTTGCTATTGTGGTGATCCCCAAAGATCTAATCTAATTCAGCAGCTGGACGGACTCCAACTTCTCCATCATGGCCTGCAGCCAGCGGCAGTAGTTCTTGTCCTGCTCTGAAAATGTGCTGCAAGCTTCAAGCACTCTTAAAAACAAACTACAGCAGGTAGAGAACTGGTTCAAGTGTCGCTACATCAAACTCACTGAGACTGTAGTGCAGAACAATAACTACCATCACAAAATAAGGGTAGAGTTAGAGTCTATTCACAGTGACGAATTTACTCGAGAGACAGCTGTTATGTATTGGCACAAACTGTATCTTGTAATATTTATTAGTCTGTTTTGTCAAGAATAATCAGACCGAGAGGAGTTGACCCAAAGTGCATTAGGATTGATTCCAGCGTATTAACATCTTACATTACAAAATTAGTTGTCTTTCACCGTTCTCAAAGCAATTTTCATTCACTACCTGAGGGTGTGTTGACTTCTTTCGTAGGCACAGAGTTTGGTTTAAGTTGTTGCTTATAAGCAGAATTTGTGAGCTCTTCTGGTCGAAACATCAAACGCACCGGTAGAACAAAGCAGTGGTTCTTTTAGAAGTCTGTCTATGTCTACATGTATTTTCTCACTCTTGTCTCATCTTCTTATCACCAGCAAAGCTTTGAAGACTAATATCACTTCCCCTTTATCATTTTAAGTCAAAATTACAATTACAGTGAAATTACAATGCAAAGCAGTGCGGTGTAGTTTTTCTTTATGCATTATGTATTCACTCCGGGCCATTAGAAGCAGCAAGTTACAATAGCTTTGGAATACAACAATGAAGTATGAGCTATATATAGTCCAAAAATGCTCCCTGTCAAATTTTGACAGCCATCAGCTGCCAGTTTGTCCCATTTCAGCCCCAGCCCATCCAAGGAATCGGCCTCCGTGATTGAACCACTACCTGTTGTAATACTTTTCATTCAGAGCATTACTGCCAGGTCCTGCAACATCTCAAACTTGTCCTACATATACAGATGAGTGACTGGGGTGTCATGGTCATCACAGGTGTCGTCGAGAGCTAAAGAGAAAAAGCCAAAATTCTCCGCTTTACTTTTTAACTGAAACTCCAGATTTACTACAATGTGCTCGGTCCATCTTGTTACTGAGGGGTGCATTCTCAAATAATTTTTCTCAGTTCATATTAGCACAACAGAGGCTACCAGACACTCTTTGATAAACTCCCCATCAGAGAATAGCTTCCCGTTCTTTGTGATTTTATGGGAAGTTGCAAAGCTGGTCTTGACTGCTCCGTCCTTGGATGTGCAAAGCTCGGTAAATAAAAAAAGTCCTTGTTTCTTTTGGAGCTTTGCTAGCAAACATTCAGATATCCATTCCTGCTCTGCGTCAGTCAAGTTCTTGTATTTCTCCATGTGCTCAGTCTCGTAATAGTGATTCAAATTGTAAAGACAGCAAACTAAGAACACAGCTTTACCTTGAACTTGAGTAAATAAATAGCAAGACGCCCGTGTCTTGCGATCTAACATTGGTTATAAACTTCAGATGCAAAACATTTACAGTGAACTTGATTTCACACAAAATCAGAAAGAACAGTAAGCCAGCAAGGAAGCTGAAAGAGGGCAAACTGCATGATGTCAGGGACAAAAGAAGGACCTGATGTGGCCTGTTGGCTGTACAAAGCCCGGATCTGCCTCAAATAAAAATGAAAAATCTGCACTTTGAGAATACAATTGTAGTTTGGTTTCAAATCCTCTGTGGTCGTGTATAAAGGAAAAAAGCATTATGCTGATCTCCAAATACTGGATCTATTCCGAGCTGTCTAGATTTTCTGAATCGTTAAATAGCCATATGATTATTTCACATAAACCATATGACTAAATTCTCAGTGCTTTGCAATTATAGACTGAAAAAGCAGATTCTGAAGTAACTGAACCATCTGCCCACAAAGCCTTTCAACGAAGCATCTTGAAAGATTCAGTCTATCCAATACAAAAACTTTTTTTGTTGTACTTGTGCTGTTTCCAATTAATTGCAGGCTTTAAGTGGCCTACAAATTTTCTTCTTTCATTTTACACAGCTGCCAACCTTTTGTAGATCTGCCGCCTCGTGTCATTTGACAGCCAACCGTCTCCCCCTCTTCCCCTGAGGAGCCCACCTGCGAGGCCGTTGAGGTGTGAGGTGAGCCGTCCTTGATGCTCCTTTCCCAGTCAGTGCTTGGGGCAACCGGGGGGCTATCCAAACAGGTCGTCTTGCTCAGCTCTGGGTGGGGTCACCCTGCACTGTGCCAAATTGCACAGCGGCGTCAAACATCTCCTCTGTGATTACTGTCTCTGACACATGGCCATAGTAGGCCAGCTGCTCTGCCACCTGCCCATGTAAAAGAGTGAAGCAGAGGAGGAATGAATCAGAGCACTGGTGAAGAGAGGCAGCAATATAAAAGAGAACACAAGGGTACAAAAAAAGGAGGGGGCCGGGCAAGACAGAAAGGACAGGGGATGAGATCTGAATGAGAAATTTGAAATAAGAAAAAAAAAAGAGGAAAAGAAATGGAAATGAGCGCTGAGAGAAAGTAAAAGAAAAATGAAAGCGTGACGTGGAATGATGGGGAAAGACAAAGAGAGGGACCAGAATGGGGATGCAGAATTTCCAAAAAGGAGCAATACATCCAGAGACACCCTGAAATACATAATTAAATTGTGGCATTCAGTGATTTTCTTTTGTGATCTCTCAAAAGCAGGAAACCACTGCGGCCATGAAATTGGAGACATTTTTATTAATTCCTGTGGGTCTCTTTAGATGCAGCTCACTTGGTATTCAGGGACATCATTACTAAAATCTACAAAAGCTCTTATCAGTTATAATACTGCATAGCACTCTGACTGTGTGCGTGAGGGTGTGCGTGCGTCTTTGACGAGGCTTGGCAGCAATCTCGGCTTCACATCTTTTGGCTTCTGAGGAGAATGGGCAGTCCAGCTTTTCTACAGTGTTTTTGACATTTCCATTAGTCAGGATAAAAGCTAAACAGGTATCAGACAAGCTGGACAAGACTGCATAAAGAGCCGGAACAAAGGTGTTGGAACACCTTTCTCTGATGGGGCCACGTAGATACATGCATACCAAACTAACTACACAATGCCAATTTTTTAAGGCATCATTTAGTCACTGTTTTCTCTATGAAAGTGTGTTTAGCTGCTTGAACCTACTCCCAGGAATTAAGCTGCTCCTCCTGGGATTTTCAATGTCAGAACATTCATTATAGGGCTCAATGGGGCACAACTCTTTCATTAAGAGCTCCATAACACATCTCACAGGGCTTGAGTCGTTATCTGTTGTTTCCATACTCCGCTGCAGCCACATTTGGATAGGAGGGGGATGGGAGGTCAGTGAAAGCTGTGAGGGCAAAGAGGTTCTTCCAGTTGCTGTTTTGTTATGGCGACCTCCTCTCTGAAGTCACAGAAACGGTTCGGCAGAGAACAAAAGCAGCTAAGTTATGCCATTTCTGCAAGAAATTGAAGTGGGATTGTTTCTACTGGTGGATTTGAGCTCTAGCTTGCTTCTAGCACAGATAAAAAGTTGGAGGCAAAGATGTTGGGTAAGAAAGCTGAAGGGAGACAGCTCATAAACACTGGGCAGCCACTTTAATAGGCCACAAGAGTGCTGTACCTGAGATAGAAGCTAATCTGCTACCACTGGGAATTGTTCCAAGTGGTCGTAATCATCTCTGTCATACAAGTTTTGCCACAGTTCAGGGACATTTAACCTGTTATAGTAAAGCTGTCCCTCTGCAATATGGAATGATTTGGTACACGGGAAAATGTTTACAGTACAAAAACAAAATCATGAAAGTGCATGATATACTTGAACTCACGACAGTATGTAAGTGAGAGGTTAGCATATGGTAATACTGCCACTGGGCCACTAAGGCTACAGTCACACACACGGCCCTCAAAGTGTCCCACATGCGCAAAAGAAGGCGTCACATACAACCCGCTCTGTTTATGGAAGTAAAAATAGCGGCTACAGAGCTAGTAGGTGTTGTTGCAGCAGTCTATCAATTTCTGCACAGTCATAACCGACAGGATTTTGACAAATTAGTTAGAGAAAGAAGGACACTGAGAAAAAAGAGAGCCCGTGCTTTAACAATGGCCGCCATGCTTTCTTGTTTGTCTTCTCCGGCACTAATAATCCGGTCGTTAAGTGATGACATGACGAATCCTGCATCCGGGCCTAAAGTAGTCTGCGTTTAATATGGCTTTTGTGTTGTTAACATGTTTAATGTTTTGTATTTTCTTCTATTTAATCTCAAAAAGCTCCTCAAACAGTCAGTGATCACTGTTGACCTCCCTCGGCTTTTATTACCGCTAATCATTTATTTAAGCTCAGTTTTTAAAACCTTAGGATGTAACTACAGCCCAGCCCATGCAGCAGTATATGAATGACTAACCTCGTATTGTGGATGGATTATCTCAGTTGTTCTCCTGGCTGAAGTTTGGTCCTTTTACAGCATCCTGCCATGCGATTACATTTGTTCCTGACCACCGAGAACACTCACGTTAACTTTTATCGAGTGGAAAAAAAGTTAGCTTGTTTATATTATGCTAACATAGCTGTGTCGCTAGTGGTCACGTAGCACATCATTATATACCAGCTAGCCAAACTTCAGTAACCCTACAAACGTCACTGCTGTTTAGTTTTCTGTCTTCATTTATGCTGAAAGTGATAACAGAGCTGTACGTTTTACTTTGTTTCCAAAACCCCGCAGTCAGGACATGCTATATTGTATTTAGATAAAAGCTAGCGAGCTAACTTCCTGCTAACTTCTAACTCCGTTAAATGTCATAAATTCCGTTTTCATGGATGCCTGGATGTTAAACTCAATTGTTACACCTGGTAGAGCAGAACGCTGATCATTTTATTAAAGATGAAAGACTTTAGACAGTTTTTCAACTCTCAGTAATGCCACAGTGATCGTTTGATATATGGACCTGCAGCGGAGTTTAGGCCCAGACACGGCTAGTGACGTCAGACTTAACAACCGGATTGGCATCTATGTTGTGTCAGTGACATAAAAGACGGATTTAATGCAACATGACCATTCAAACAGCAGTCGCTTTCTAAAACATCAGGTATGTATCGGATTCAGTACCACATACGAAAGTGACCCAGGTCAGATTTGAAAATATCGGATTTGTGCTGTTCACACTGTCATACCATGATCGGATATGGGTCGCATAGGGTCAAAAAAAGTCTGATTTGATGCGCTTTAGCCTGCAGTGTGAACGTAGCCTAAGAGTGAGAGACAACTGGCTCTCCAGTCAAAGTCAATGGGACTTTATCATTTCACTATTTCAGAAACTGTACAAATTTGGAAAATCTAAATGCACGATGGAGCTGAGTGAATGAGTGAGAGAAAGCTGCTTATTCAGTTTATGATGATGTCAACACGTAAGGGCAAACACCGCAGTCAAACGGCAAAAAAAGATTTGCACAATTACACCCAAAGACACGCATCCCCCAATTATAACGATGTATATCATAATTGGAGAAGGTTGCATTCTAGCTCTGTGAAGCCCCACACCCCTGTTCCCACCTGGCCTCCATTTTTCACCAGCAATTTCAGCACAGAAGCAGGTGGCGCCTAAGCTAGCTGCAATATTATCCAAATGATATCACTATGCAAATTACACAGGGAGCTGTCTTGTCCAATAATGCTAACAGGCAGGTACAGCAAAATGTGCGTGTGCCATTGTGTGACTGTAGGTATGTGTGTGTGTGTGATCACTGTCCATGCTTAGCAGCTGTTCTTTTCAAGGGTAAGGTGCATGAACACACACAAACGCATAAACACTGCAGAGAAGGGATTATGGGTCACCGCATGTAAATGCCAGCAGAGTGTTCCCAGGCAGAGAGTCATAATTAATTCTGTTAATTCAACTGATGAGAGAACAGTGACTGTGCAGGTTCACTGAGCACATGCCTGCAATCTCAACCTGGCCACCATATTCTCAGAATCTGGCATTTTTTTCTCTGCCGCTTTCTCTTCATTGAAATTGCTTGCATAATTTATGCTAGGTTAAAAAAATAACGGACCAACGCTGTAAAGGGACAAATATGAGTGAAATTAGGAAAATTAGAAGATGTCAGAGTGTTTTCATAACTCTGTAAAGCCCGAACCATCAAATAATTTTCTTTTAACATTTTTAACATTTTTTTTAACCTCACCTTACCAAAAAAATAATAAAAATAATAATAAAATAAATTTGCATATTTAACTTTACATTTGTATCTTTTTGCTTAATCTGGCATTTCTGTGCAAGTTGTTGCTTAAAAAATGTATTGTGCAATTTATTCTGGTTTTTCAGGAAAGAAAATCACACTGAGGATGTGGAGTCAAACACTCACATAGTCTCATGTGTCAAGTATGATACAGTTAAACTAGTCTTCTTGCATGGAGCACATTTAGACCAAACAGCGAATTATCTTGACCATGTCTATTATTAACCTACACTTATATATAGCCTAAATAGGAACGGAGCTATGCATATCAGCCTTGCTGTCCCGTCAGTTTTGTGGTGGCTAATTGTTCACAGACAGCGTGATGAAGAACTAACAAGCTTTTCTTAAGTTGACCAAGGTCTTAAAGGTCAACTTAATGATTCATTGCTAGAAAACTGAAATCCTTGTAATTGAGAAACTATGCTTCTTACAAGTGGTGTGTATTGTCAGCATGTAAAAAATTATCATGTAACATTTGACCTCTGATTTCACTTTTATGTTGTACATCTGCCTAAAATGTGTTACATTATTAAATAATTAATCCATTTAAAAAAAAAAAAAGAATAATTCTACTCAAAAATTATATTTAAAAGTATAAAATGGATTTCAAACAGGGCAAATAAGAAAAGCCTGTACATTGCATATGTTTCCATTGCACTACAAACTTCCTAAAGTACATTTAAAAAGTGGAAAAAACAGAATGACTTTACAGAAAATACAATACTATTCCCTCCCTATTTGCGCACTTCTTGTGTTAAATATTAGTGAGGGTTGTCAGAGCATAGGTCGGGGTCGGCACTCGGGCTAGGTATCAGTGTTGGTCAAATTACTTGAAAAAAGTAATTAGTAACTAATTAATGATTACTTCCTGAAAAAAGTAATCCCATTACTTTACTGATTACTTATTTTCAAAAGTAATTCGTTACTTAGTTACTTTTCAAAACAGGATTTACACCCTAAATAAGTAATAAAGCAATAGATCTTTCAGCCCAATTCTACTGTTTCTGCATAATCCATCATATAAAATGTAATAAAATGAAAAAAATCTCTTTTTAAAACTGGTTTTATCAGTTTTAATCTTTTTAACTTTATGCATCAAGCAAACATTAAATTATATACAGCATTCTCTGACTGGAAGAAATTTGTTTAACTTTTAAACCTATTCTCTACACTTTCCAGCACATAAAATATAATAGTTTTTTGTGTTTGCACTCACTCTTTCAAATAGATGCAAGTAAAACACAGCAGAAAATAAATAAAATCAAAGACTCAGTGGTCCTGTTGCTCTATTTTCACCTGTATAGCAGGAGTGGGGCAGGTGGAGGTTTACCCTGGTGCAGGTGTGTCGCGGCGGTCAATGGAAGGATACGGCAGTTTCTCTGTGAATTTCACCTTCCAGCGGCAGTGTATTTGGTGCTTGCTCGGAAGTTTAGGAGTTTTTTCGCTGTAAAAAGAATTTTTCTTCCCACGCAGTGAACAGCGGACGCTAATGTTTTTGTCACTTTTTACAGAATCAAACTCAAAGTAAGGTCAGTACTTCCACGCTTTAAACGCTGCACGCTCATACTCTGTCGCACTTGTTATATGATCCATTTTTGATCTGCACACAGCTGGTGCCACGAACGTCGCACTCGCTTAAGTCACTGTCATGAGACACTCTCGCAAAAAAAATCGCGATTAGTTAGTAACGTAGTAACATAGAGTTCTTACGTGAAAATAACAGTAATGTAATTACCTAATAGTAATCCCTTACTTTACTCGTTACTTGAAAAAATTAATCGGATTACAGTAACACATTACTTGTAACACGTTACTGCCCATCTCTGCTAGGTATAATACTTGTGGAAATTTTCTATATTAATATTTAAATGTTGTTTTTTATCATTTGCAGTCATGCTAAGGTGATGCCTGTAGCTGGATTTACGACCACTGCATAAGGGGATTAGTGCAATCTTTCACGAATTGGTTACACTTTTTTTTGCCTGTTTTCCCTTCATCTCCAAAAACAAACAAAATAAGAAAAAAAAAAAAACAGAAGTATATACTGTGCACACTGTCTTGACCCAATGACCTGCCTGGTATACTGAAATCAGGACAAAGCTACAATAAATCTAATAATAGTAATGATGTATACTTTATTGATCCCTGTGGGGAAATTACTTGCTTTTCTCTGCATTTGACCCATTCACTCAGTGAAGCAGTGGGCCGCCACTAAGCAGGCGCCCGGGGAGCAGTGTGTAGGGACGGGACCTTGCTCAAGGGTACCTATTCAGTGGATTCGAAACCCCGACCTTGGGGCGACCACTCTAACTACTGAGCTATCCCTGCCCTAAAACAGGGGGCACCTGGATTTGAACCAGGGACCTCTTGATCTGCAGTCAAATGCTCTACCACTGAGCTATACCCCCTCACAATCCCTATTTATTATTCTATATTGAGACTGAACACATGTTAGATTGCATTTGTATTACTGACAGGTTGGGTGATGATGTGGAAGCAGAAGCTATTGTATATACTGCATACAATATTACAATATTGCATATATGTAGTGCATCAGAGGAAGGAAAAAAAAAGGGAAAGAACAGCAATCGCTTTTACATACTGGAAAAAAGTTTGGTTGAACACTGGTATTGTCTCTATTCAAAAATCGCCTTTAGCTTTAATAGAAAACATAAAGCAAACATCTGCCGGCTCACAAAATCTGATTTCCACTCACTGGTTATGAAGCACCGCTGAGGCAGCGAGTCTGCTCGACGCAGCAGGTAAGTCCTGGAAGTGTGCTATTTCTGGCTTTGGATGACAGCTGTTCATGTTCACAAACACTGGCTGGATTGAGGTAGAGCACATACGGTATGTCGTGATTTGAGCGATATCCCAGTCTAATGTTCATCTGCAATCTGAATAATGTTGTTCTAATCCTGCAGAGAGAGTCACTGTGGGTGGCTGGGAAGCCATGACCATCAATTCTTCACCGCTGACAAGGTTTCCATTTCCAGGTTGATGGCTTTACCAACCCAGTGTGAACATTCTGCACTTTCAATTTGTCTGAGGTTTACAGCATGTGAGTGGAAACGCACACACTGAATATGCAATGACAGATGCAGCGAAAAGATTACAGTCGCGCTGTCAAAACAGTCACAGCAGTCCGAACTTTTCAAAACTGAGCTGCGAGCTACTTTTGTACAAATGAACATTTTGACTCATGAAATATGAACTGTAAGAAATGCATTTCTTCCCAGCATTATCACAGAGTTCCATATTTATGCATTTTTTATGAGTGATCCTTGTTTAAAGATTTGCTGGGGAACGCATCAGAAGCAAATTATTGGTGACAGCGGTCATGCTGTTAAGTCCTTGAGCACCTGAAACGACTAAATAAAAATAGATAAATAAATAAAAACAAATAAATCACTCGGAAAATATACAATTAAATGCACCAAAATTAATAGTACATGTAAATTTACATGAAGACTAAATCGTTCATAAGATGTGACAAATTCTTGCATTTGTTCAAATTTGCTTCAGTATTCTTTAACCCTTTCATTTTTAATTGTGCTAATAGACCGCTCTGCATTGAATCATACTTGTTATTAATCTCTGTCTCTCTTCCACAGCATGTCTTCTATACTGTCTTCCTTCTCTCACCCCAACCGGTCGCAGCAGGTGGCCCCGCCCCTCCCTGAGCCTGGTTCTTCCTGTTAAAAGGGAGTTTTTCCTTCCCACTGTCGCCAAAGTGCTTGTATATAGAGGGTCATATGATTGTTGGGTTTCTCTCTCTAGGTATTATTGTAGGGTCTACCTTACAATATAAAGAGCCTTGAGGTGACTGTTGTTGTGGTTTGGTGCTATATAAATAAAATTGATTTGAACTGAAGTCTCCTATCCATATATTTATTAATTTTGCGTTTCTCTTTGATTGTGCATTCAGAGTTTGTCTGAAAGTGTAGCTGAAATGATTGTATGGTATTATAATAGCTTTTATAGTTTTATCAAGCTCTTTCTGAGTATGCATGCACCTGATCTCGCGACAAACTTCCAGCTCCCATCTTCCCTACAAACACCTAATTCTGGGATTGACAGCTAAGACCTGTGGGAAGTGCGATGAATAATTTGTAGGCGGAAAGAGCTGCAGGCGGGTGGAAAATTCTTAGCCAAAAGTAATAAAATGGTGGAGTCAACAGCTTCATGAACTATTTATCTTTCTGGAACCGATATGTCCTTCTTCAGTCTCTTTCTGTACTCCTCCACTCCATCCACCTTACTTGTCAAAGCCTGCAGCAGTCCAGGCTTTATTGAAACTTTGATTCAGTTTCCCAAGTTGTCACTTTCTAAGGACTGTGTGCAATAAAGTAGACAGGTTATTGGGGAGAAGAACAGAGAAGGGGACTAATGAAAAAAGAAGCTTTTACTGGAAAGAAAAAAGCAAAGAAACTGCACACCCCAGTGTGATCTGAGGTTGGAAGAAACACAAGAGCTGACAATGATCAATAACATTAATATTGGCTGCCGCAGACAGCCTGCTTCGGGCAGATTAACTATCTCCTGGTGAGAAAGACAACAGACAACAGTGACAGAGTAAAGCTATTGTTTTATATTTTGCCTTGAAAATACTTTTATGGGCTTGTGATTTGAAAGGGGGATCCCACCTTTCAATATTTAAACTTGACATATTTTTATATGAAACCATCTAGTTCAAACAGTTCACATATTGACACACTCGACTTGACTTACAGCTTCCTCTTGGAATACTGCAGGGAGAGTGCAATGACTATTCTGACTAGCTTAGCCCCATTGGTCAGTAAAACTCCAACCTGCCTGTCAGGGCATATTACTGTGTATTACCCCCATAGGCACAGGTGTAAAAATCAAGCTCCAAGCCATGCAGCCTGTCTTCACAAACCTTTGAGAAAGAATGGGTTGTTCTATAGAGCTCTCTGACTTCAAATGTAGGCAGTTCATGTCATTTTTCCCTCCTGGATATTCCACAATCAACTGTAAGTGGTAATTTTGGAAAGTGGAAGTGTTTAGCAACCACAACAGCTCAGCTCAGACCGCCTAAAGTCACAGAGGTTTGCAGAGAGATGAGTCGATGACTAAAGACTTCCAAACCTCTTCTTGAGTTAAAATCAGCACAATAAGTGTTTACAGGGAGCTTCCCTCCATGGGTTTCTTGTCAGATCTACTTGTCTGTCTCTGTCAAGCTAATCCTTTTGACCTGGAATCCTTCCCTGTAAAACAGACTCCATCAGCTCACCTGCCTACTCACGCTCTGTGTATCTGATATTCCTTTGCTGGTGTTGTTCATGGATCACCATAATTAGTGTTTGCATTGGAGTACATTGGGTGGGTTGGGCTTTTGAATGAGATCAGAGACAGCCATTTGAATCTGTAAAATTTCCAGTCTGTTAAGCAAGGAGCAGCTTATGGCCATACCTCCTTGAGCGTGTGCTATTTCTGATGGCAGAAACTAAGCTGGATAGGGGCTGGTTAGTGCTTTGATGGATGACCAAAAATAGTTGTTCTAATTTTTTCTTTTTGTTTTAGAGTCTTACATGTCTTGCTCCTACAGTTTAGTTTTGGTTATAGAGTATAGCCAAAGTTAGTCAGAGCAGAGAAACCTCTGACCCATGATGTAAGGGACAGGGTTAGGGTTATGACCTCGGTTGGGTTTACAGCTAGGGTTATAGTTATGTCAGGTTTACACAGACAGCTAGTTTCACTGTATGAATCCATTAATTGCCTGTTTGTACCCAAAGGAGCTCCTTATAGCAGGGTGCACTGACCATGTTGGATCACTTGAGAGCTTAAAAGCTAAGCTGGGTAGGGTCTGGTTAGTACTTGGATGGGAGACTGCATCTGATTGTCAACTGTCTTTTTTTTTATATATATATAAAGAAAGTCATACATGTCTTGTTTTTAAAGTTCAGAGTTGGCATCAGTGTTAACTCTTTATTCACAGCAGTGGATCCTCTGACCCATGAGGTTACAGCTAGCGTTAAAGTTGGAGCACATTGGGAGGGTTGAGTTTCTGAGTGAGAGCAGAGATGGCCCAGTGTACCATTTGAGTCAATAAAATGCCAGTCTTTGCTCGACAGAGCAGCTTATGGCCAGATTACCCTGACCACCAAGTAAAGCAGGGTAAGCTCTGGTCATTTTGGATGCGAAAATTGAAATACCAGATGTTATAAGCTCCTTTGTTTTCTCCTGAAAACTTGTTCTTAAAGTTCAGTGCTAGTTTAGAGTTAATTCTTTAATCGGAGCAGAGAAACCTCTAACCTGTGGGGTTAGGGTTAAGAAAGCTAATGAAATTTTGAAAGCAACTTTCAGTCCAACCCAGTGCAAGAAACGTGTAAAAAAGTAAACTTTTATTAAAACTGATACACAATCACTTATTCCATCAGTTCCCTTTAAATCCCCATGTGAATAATCTATAAATGGTGTGAAGTTGACCACCTGTGTGTCTTTTCAGAATGTCAGAAAGCCATCCTTCCAGCTCACCACATAAACCTCTCTTTCCATGTACAACATGCCTGCCTCTTACTGATGACCCATCTCAAGCTTTTAACAAGAGCGAGGCGATACACTGAGAAAGTTGACCCACAGTTATAAAGAGTCACTTCTATGATTTTCTCTAAAGGGTAAGTACTGCACCATAACTGGCATGGCTCTACTGTGAGTGCTCTTTTGCTCTAAACGCTCTCTTCTCTGCCACTTGGACTGTCCGACGGTTGAACCCATTGCGTAGGCCAGCGGAGGAGACAGGAAGTTCATGTCGCTCTAGCACATTATATTTTATTTAACAACAGGCAATTAAACATTAAATGTTCTCAAAACCTTTTTCTGTCACGTGACGGTGAAATGGTTGAAAGGAGACTACCACTGGCAATGGTATCAAGCTATCAAGTAGTGCTCATGAAGCAGTTCACCTTGACTTCCTGTCCAAAAATATTGCTGCTCTGTATTGCCAGAGTGCTCCCAGAGACACTACTCTGAGGCAACTGAACATGTCTTTCAGGTGCTTTTAACTTGAACTAGTTATCATGGACTGTTGCTTTAAAACATTGGAAATTTTTTTTGTGAAATAATTGGGCACTTGAAAAATAAAACGAGTCAGAAATGGGACACAGAATTAATTCAGACAGGCAATAACTCCATCTTGCCAGCCCTCACCAGGTGATTGTTTTGATAGCACACTTCTACATATCCATTTGGCCACTGTGTATGAGCATATATGCTATTTGAGCTGATTATACCTGCCCACTTGCACCTTTACAAGTCGCTGCAGCCCACCTTCACCTGAGCTCCTTCTTCTATCCCGTGTGTGTATTAATCAGTGTCACATGTTGTACAATATATTGTCACTGATGCTGGATCACTTCTGTGCTCGGGGTCTTTATGCCTCCCACTTTCCATGTCCCTGCCTACTGCATTTCACACACAGGAGTGTGTCAAAATAGAGCCATACCACCAAATTTACATTAAATGAGATGTAAATATCAGGTCCTAACTACACTAAATAAATGGAAAATCCTAAAACATCTTTATAAAGGGAGGATAAATATTATTAGTTGACAGAACTCCCTTCAAATCACGAATTACTAGATTGATTTATGCTAGGTTGAATGCTACTGC
Organism: Haplochromis burtoni; assembly: GCF_018398535.1. Classification (NCBI taxonomy): domain Eukaryota; kingdom Metazoa; phylum Chordata; class Actinopteri; order Cichliformes; family Cichlidae; genus Haplochromis; species Haplochromis burtoni. The sequence continues at coordinate 460,528 of NW_024582626.1, forward strand.
TCCACATCATCGAGTTACTGCTTTCTTACCCTTTTCTTCAAAAATCTGATTATGTCTGGCTACCTGTGAGCAGATGTGGAACATGCATGCGGTTGTAGGTGCTCTGAATGAAATGTGAAGGTGAGCCAGCAGGGAGCCGGTGTTAGAATAAGCAGGATTGATGAGCTCACAGCAGACGACCACTGATCCATCATCGGCTTGTCTGAATCGAGTCCACGGGTTATTCAGTATGAAGTATACCCGCTATATAGTGCCCTTTAGAAATCTGTGCTGCACAGACGGCCACTGCAGAGAGGATATTGTTATAGGTGCACGGCTTCACAGGAACAGTACACATGCACGCCGCGCACTGTTGCCGAGCAGACCTGTACAGGTGGCTAATTTAGGAACAAGGATGGACTAGCACAGTGGTCCTGAGAGGGATTTTGTTGAATGCTGTGAATCAGACAGTCCAGCTGTGTGCCTCTAGACCACTGCAACAAGACAGATGCATCTCACATTTACATTTTCGGTGTTTGACGCTAGGCTTTTAACACATCTGGGATAAAACCATCACACATCAAGTATTTTGTTTGTGCAGACAGATGGGCGGCCGGTGCAACGCAAAAGTCTCCTAAAATGTTCGGGTGCTTTAAATAAAACACTTCAAACACCGAAGACACCAAAACCCGAACGCTGTTTTAAGAGGAACGGCAAGCAGGGACCTTCGTTTTCTTTTATTCAACCATAGATTTGATTTCTCAATTATTTATCGGTGGAAATGGAAGAAACGCATTTTACCTGAGGTTGTTGGAGAGCATTCTGTGACTGTGTTGACAAAGTCGCCTGCTACACTTTCAATGCACTGCAATTCTATCATGTGTTGCCACTAAAATTCAGTAAGTGATTCAGTTTGGGGCTTTAAATCTACTTCCATAGACCCTGGCGGCGCATGCAAGGCCTTTTAGTTCAGGGTTGAAGTTGAGGAAAATAAATTACCTGCAACAGACATCTGACATATCAACAGGACACTTTTGTTTGTTTTGAATCAGTGAAAAGTGATGAGACTGACAATAAAGAATTCAAAAAATCCCCCCAAAACAGCCCTTTATTCAAACATTGTCCTAAATTTAAAAAAATATATTCAACATGGAGACGTCATTGAGTTTGTGTAATCTTTCTAAATATAAACTTGTTACATTTACATCAAGTAATGTAAGTTACATTTGTTTCCAACAGCATAATGGTGTCATTGATCCCCGATGGCATTAAGAGATTAAAAGGTTCCCCGTCCTCTCCGTGTTGTTGACAAGCGTTGTAACGCATTACAGTCATTAGCATTAAGCTGGCTCATCAATAAGCACTTGGCTGAGCCATCAGTCTTCCTTGGACGTAGCCCTGGGGACCCCGCCAATGGTCCCTGCCAGCTTAGAGACTGGCCACAGGGGTACCCTTGATGTGTCGGTCACTGCGCAAACACACAAACGCGCACCTGCCCTGACAGCAGAGTTTCAAGTGTCACTGCGAGCTTCTGTTTGTTGAAGTTCTTTGTCGGTTGCTTATGTTGTGTCAGTGTAACTACTTGTGCTTGTCAAGCATGTTGGTGTTTGTCATCTCGTATTGTGTTGACTTGATGATCGAGTCCTTGCGCGTGCGTGTGTGTGGGGAAGGAGGGGGGAAAAAAAGGCAAGTAGTCTCTCAAAGTTAGTGTTTTTGGTGTATCCGTCAACTTTAGTAATGTCTCTTACAGTATTTTTGTTCTATATGCCATGTTGGTGATACTGTGCGAGTGTGACTCTGTCGAGTATGGCGGTGTCGGTGTCAGTGTCAGTCAGTGTGAGACTACGCGGTGTCAGCCTGACAGCCAGACGTAGTCTGATGCGATTGTGTGCAACAGTGAATGACAATGTCTCCACTCAGAAACCAGTGTGCAGTCTTTTGAGAGGGGGATGCGAAAAGAAAAGAAACACCAAAGATGAGAAAAGAAGGATAACGCGACAGGAGGGAGGGTGCTACAGTTCATCATGTAAGGGCTCTCCCTCCACGTGGTCCAGAGCTCCCATCAGCAGCAGGGCTCCCGTGGCGCTGTCTCTGACGAAGAGAATGAAGGGGTGATCGGCGTAGAACAATTTAGGCCGATCAATGTGTTCCTCCTGTAGGTCAGCATCTTCTTTCCCTGCCTGAGCAGCCAGCTCCAGGGTAGCCCAGTGGAGGACGCCACCAAGGTGAAGCTTTCCTTTGCTCTTGGCTGACACCCCAGAGAAGTCAGCCAACTTCTGGTCCCAGGCATTGGTCAAACCTAAAGTAACCAACTGTTTCTGCAATTGGAGGGGAAAAAAAGGTGATAAGACTTCATGGCTGCCTTGAGTAAGTTCTCAAACAAGTTCTCAAAGCTTGGTGCCATCGTAGATAAACACGCTCTCCAAGTGCAGCTGCCAGGACGCTGATCAATTATGCACGCGAGGGGACCAAACAAGGAGAAGGAGGGAAAGCAGATTTTAAAATTTCATGATGCTGACATTCAGAAGTTTGGGACGAGCGGTGCCCTAACCAAACCCTGCAATATGATTAACTTACACATAAAGATGTGCTTAAAAACACTCAATGAATAACTTTTCACAAGCAGCATTTTCTTTACTTACCATAATATTTATTTACTTTATATACCCAAAATTTTGAGATAGAAAAGAGGCTGACAGTTGCCCTTGTTGTGAGCTGGCAGAACAAAGTGGACGACAGGCAGAGAGGAGACGGAAGGAGGATGCAGAGGATGAATAATTTAAGAGTGATGCCCCGTGACCTCGGCACCTCCTTTGTTTTGCCTCTGATATGAATTCCACAGAAAGTCGTCGCCATGACAGGTAGTTTATCCTCCCATGGCAGAGGGCTACTCACAGTGACAGGCTTCTGCAAGGGCCAGATGAGAGCATGTGTGGGTGTGGACGTGGGGCTGTGTGGACTCATCTGTGCGGATGCGCGCGAGGCCACGGCTACAGAATATCTGCAGGGGAAGATGGGTGGGTGACGGTACTGTTTTCCGGCATTTTTTAAACTTTAGCTGACAAAACTCCTTACTGGAAACGTCTTTTACTAGCAGACAAAAACTAAGATCTTCCGGCTGTTCTGTGGGTGCTCCCTCACTGAACCAAAACCACACTGTTTTTCCTCACGTCTTAAAACCACAGACTAATAGAAAACTGCAATAAACCATGTAGAACATCTGCTTTTCGTTTAAAAGCTAAGATGTGCATGCTCGAAAAAAAATCACCCCGATCATCACAGGTTAAACCTAAACACAAAACAAGTGCATGTATATACAGTTGTAGGCATCTGTCACTCCCATTCCAGTGTTTTCATGCATTTGTGTCCACAGAGCACGAGCACCACCTCCTTCTCTAATGCACTTCTATTGTCCTCATCCATTATTCCTCTACTCTTCTCTCACCCCCACCCACCCCACACGGTTCCACTACATCACTGTCTTCCTCTGCAGCTCTGCCACTCGCCCAGCGTCTCCATACCTCATCTGGCCCACGTGCCTCCATGTTATCCTATTCTTTTTCTAACTCGATCCTTCTCCTTTTTCTTGGGCAGGCCTACTCACCCCGCTTTACAATGTTCTTGCAAACTGTCAGTCTCCATTGGAGATCATTTCAATTTTTTTCCTCCCCTAAGTTACTTAACAAGAAACTACCTGGCATCTCTCTCTGTCACTCACGACACATTCTTTCCACCTATGTGCACAATTGTGGACATACACACACACACATATATATACATATATGTATATACATATATACACACACACATATACACACACACATATATACATACATACATACATACATACACACACACACACATATATATATCTATATATCTATATCTATATCTATATCTATATCTATATATATCTATATACACACATATATAAATATATATATATATAAAAAATATAAATATTATAATAATATAAAAAATAGTAAATATATATAATATAAAATATATATAATATATATATATATGATATATACATATATATACATATATAATATATATACATATAATATATATATATATATATATTATATTATATATATATATATTAGCAGCACAATAAGAAGAAGCAGGCATGTCAGCGGAGCCCACTGAGGCCTTGTGCGCTGCGGAGGTGTGGCACTGCATTATACGGGGAGAAAAACCTCTGGGAGGTGCTCTTTGGCTGCCCTTTCTCTCGGACGCACCGCATGAATCTTAGATGGAACAGCACTGGGTGGACTGCTGATGCCTCGCGCACAACATCAACGAGCTATTTGTCTGCGAGTGGGAGCCACAGGCATTGTCACCTGGAGATTTCATCTAAGAGTGTATGTGTGGCCAGGGCTACCTTTACCTACAGCAGTGCAGTCTAACCAGGCCCGAGGTAGCATGGCCCTGAGGCATGCAACACTCAGCATCACATTATTTCACCTCGATGGTCAGGCCCACTAAGAAGCTTGTCGGGTGTACCTGTGGGGGGTTTTAAGGTTGTGGCGGACATGGACACGTTACAGCTCTATCAGCGAGCAGTTGTTCTGGATGCTTTAAAAAAAAAAAAAGCAGACCAGCTTTAATAATGATGAAGTTAAAGAGGAAAAAAGATGAGAGAGAAAAAAAGCAAAGATCAAAAGGGAGGTCGCTGCTAGGCAGCGCTCCTTTCAGCTGTTGTATGCAAATGATGCGATTTGAACTTGGGGAAAAGACCTTAAGATGATTCAACTCTATGAAGACCTCACACCACACAAAGACTATTTACCTCGACAGTTAAAATGGAAAAGAAAAAAAAGAAACAAGTGGTTTGTCTGTAGTGCTGAATGTGTTCACTGCAAATTCTTATTTTCTTGTGACCTTTTATGTCTGTGAACTGCATACTGTATCTAATATTTCAGAAACTAAATAGTGAAGCCAACGTTTCTCTTCTAATCCTGCAAAATATGAGTTTTTTAGTTGACAATTAGAGAAGAAAAGCAGGTAAAATGGGAAAAAACCCCACTTCATTTGGATCACACAGCAGGTAAGGAAGAGGGACTACAGAAAGCAAAGGGTAGGCGAGAGTGAGGCCGATCTGTGCCTCTGGACAAAAGATAACACACTGGATAATAAAACGATTCTCACTGTGCAATCTAATTTACTTTGTACTAAACTAACAACTTTCACTTTTAGAGTCTTTGGTCTAAAACTGTTAGAACACAGAGAAATAATGAGGTTCACTATTCAAAGTTATTTGAACAACAACAACAGTAGAAAAGTGCTGGGACGACACCGAAATCCTGACAAATGAGGAGCTGGCACAAGCAATCTTTGGCATTTTTCCACCGTAATCACCAAAATAATTCATCAGTTACTAAAACACTAACTTCTGTCAGTCAACTATGCATTAGTGTGTTATTTCATTTCTACTTTAATGCTCCTCATTATCTTTTCACATTGCCTTTTACACTTTCTCCCACACTATAGCAATGATTCCACTTTCCCATACATTTCAAGTGAGTGGAATTGTTAAAAGCACATGCTACATGAACACTGTTAGCTGGAGTGCTTTTTTTTTTTTGGCACATCCTCCTCCTCACTCTGCTTTTGTTTCCTTCTTGGCTCAGCTCTATATATAGCTCTATATTAAAAGGCAACAAAGCGAATAAATAAATAAAAACTAAAAGAATTTCTAATTTTCTATCATCTTATACTGTTACAGTACAGTGGCTCCATGTGGTTAACACTTTCTCCACACACCTGAAACGTCTGTGGTTGCACACCAGGAGGGCACACAGACTCACAAGCTAGTAAACTACTAGCTGTTCCTGTAAAAGCGAAGCTTGTGTTAAGAAGGGCAATGGGCATAAAATCTGTGCCAAATCACATGCAGATCCATATACTATGGCAACCTTGGGAAATAAAGGACCAGCGTTGGTGCTGATTTCCCAGATTTTGCCACCTTAAGTAACTCCAAACACGTTCTGCCTAATTCAGCGCTGCCCTAAACATCCCCACGTGGGTGGTTTGAAGCGTGCAGTGTGCGGCACTGGCATCATCGCAGCACCATTTCATGGACACATTTGATGCAGGCTTTAAAGAAAGCCTTTTCTTCTTCACACATTATCAGCTCTCGAGGCTTCAAAGCCTCACCATCGCTTTATTAAGGTCTCATCAGCATCACTCCTACTGGTATCTTATTTACATGGGCTTTTACCTCTTCTACACAGTCAATGCGCTCTGTGTCTCATTCACACAGACACATGAGTAGCGCTTTATTCTATGAGCCCATTTTACTGGAGAAGAGAAAAAGAAAAAAGGAAAATAAAGCCTTAGCTTTCAGCGAGATGTTTAACTAATGGCCATGAAACACATCTGATTAATTCATATGATGCAGGGCTATGGTAGCTGTGCTAAAACAGCTGCCCCTTGACACTGTATACTGCAGAGTGCGCTCTTGTAAATATTTGATGGCCTTTTGACCTCATTATCCATGACTGAGTGAGCTCTCTGGTGAACACTCATATGTCTTAGTCACCAATCGGAGATATAGCCACCGAGGAGCTCAAGTTTGGCCATTAGTGAGTGTGCGTGCATGTGTGTGGCCTGGTCAGCAGTGGATCAGAGAGAAAAGGAATGAGTGTGGTTTATTCTGTGACCTCTGGGCAAGGCTTGTTAAGAGGGTTCTCCGTCTCTGGCTGCAGACCCCGTCACACTCCTATTCTTCACCGGAGAAAAACGCCACCACCGACGAGACAGAAAGGAAGAGAAATGCCACACTTTGCTGCTCTGTATGGGTCTTCGTGTGCTTCCCACCTCGTCCCCAAGCAATTATTGACCCCTCTCGTTCTCTCCCACCTCTCCTGCTCACTTTCCCAGCCAGTGTCACTAGGGCTGGGCCATATCATAAAGTTCACGGTAATACCGGTATAATTTTGGGCAATGATAGAAAAATGAAATATCGCAATAGAATAGGGGTAAAACGCGCATGCGCAGTGCCTTTTTCCTGCGCACACGTCGGAAAAAGCATGGCGGCGAAAGCAAATCGTTGAATGAAACGGATGAACCAGAATTGGTTTGTAAAAATGCTGCAACTTCAGTGGTGTGGAACTGGTTTGGCTTTCGTCCGTCAGACACACAACAAAGCACTATTTTTGGTAGAGCATGCTAGCGGGCCGTCGTTATTACCGTGTTTTTTGGAAAGTACGGCACACTTAAAATCAATCCTTTGATTTTTCTGAAACTCGACAGTGCCCCTTATAATCCCGTGTGCCTTATGTATGAATTCTTGTTGTGTTTACTGACCTCGAAACGATTTTATGTACACGGTGCTCGAAAATCGGTCAAATGTTTTAGTACGACTTTGCTAAGCTACGAAGCCGCACCGCTTGATGGATTGTCGGAGCATTACGACTATCGTAGTCAGGAGCCTCGCGGAGTGATACGTACTGTGCTTCAACATAATATTACCGTGTTGTGTGTGTATAACCTCTTTTTAAGTTTTGTGGATGTTATACATGGTTATGCTGAGGATATGTTGGCCAGTTTCCACTGGAAATGCCTTTGGTTAAACTGTCAGCAAGGAATTTGCATTTGCACTGTTAACTTTTTATATCACTTTAATGCACATAAAAAACAGCTGCTTGTTTAAGTGAAAATACATTGATGGGGTTTTTTTTGCACTAATAAAGTTGTGGAGTTGTAAAGTATTTTGTCTAGTGTCAATTATATCGTCAGTTATATCGTTATCGCGAATTTTCAAATGTATATCGTGATAAATATTTTTCGTCATATCGCCCTGCTCTAAGTGTCACTCCCATTTAGGTCAGCGGAGCCAAGGTTCAGTCGCTTAGCGATGGTTTACAAGAGGCACATGTTTGACCTACAAAAAGGATTTAGATCCCTGTGACTGATACAACGCGGAGGACTGGGGTGAAGGAGCGAACGATGCCTTTGGATGTGGCAAATCCGCTCAACATGAGTCAGAGGTGTGCGATTTTGTTTGTGCTCATTTGCTACGCACACAAGATGAAAGTCTTAGACACACACAGACACACACACACACACACACACACACACACACACACACACACACACACTGCTAAGATCATCGTTTTTTCCAAATGCTGCCCTCTAATCTAAGGATTCCATGGCCATCCGTGGCACTGACAGACAAAGTGGTAAACAGCATTAACGCACGGTGATGAGCAATTATTTGGCTGACCCAATTGGAAAAATGATTGTCAGTGAAGACACGGAACTGTCGCTGGCCAGAGGGTTTGGGAAGACAGACGCAATGAGATCAGAGTGGGTAGAGGGTTTTGTTTGGAGCTTGAGTCCTTTCGCAATGATTTCACAAATGCGCTTATTTTTCTTGAGAGAGCAAACGGAGGAAGACAACTCATCACGAGTCAAACGGGGCCAAAACGTGCTCACCCATAATTAGGTTGCATAATGAGAACACTGTACAGCTACTTTTAGTTATTTAAGACCATTAAAGGTTTTCTGTTTTCTGTTTTTTCTGTCCGTAAAACTGCCTCGGAGAGACAAAGGAGGGTCTGTGCAACAGGATGCTTTCTGCTCTTTCTCTGGCAAAGTCATAGGCGTGTCAGAAGCCATTTCAAGCTTTAGTTCTAGATTACATCCTCCTCCCGAGAGTCTCCTGACAATGTTAATGTCAAAAGCTTGTTCTCCGGGGCGCAGCTAGCAGAATAACATGGTAGCACAGCTCTACAGAGATGTTTGCTAAAGTAAAACGAGGGCAAAGTGGATTTCATCAGTCCATGATGAGGTTACAGCATACATATGGATAGGACGTCGGCAAAGGTTGCAGTCGGTGTCCACTGCCCTGGGGAAATGGGTTTTACTGGGATGCTTCTGCTTCTGTCAGGTTAAACTAACCTCCCCCCGTTACTACTTCTCTCTAGCTCATCCACAACTGTTGTGTTATCAACTGGTCTCTGGGTGTAGTCAGATTGAAGACTAACCAATTTTTCAAAGTAGAACAAGTCACTGAAAAGATGCAAGAGGAATGAAGAAAAAAATAATTTAAGTAATAAAAGTTTGAAATGGTAAAAAAAGCAACCTCCAGAAAAAATGGTGCCAGAAGCTGCAGTTCCTCTAACGGCCACTTGAGAGTAAACTCCATAAACCGATGTTACCGATGCTAGAAATCCACTACTGAGCTAAATCTAGGAACATTTTAATGGCTATCAAGGATCTTAAATGCCATTCCTTTCTTGACTCTCCTTATTCATGCTTTGCTGCATGCATACCTGCATAGATCTCTGTTAGGAAATTCCTTTATCCTACATCTCTTGCAAAGGTGCAAAGATTCTTGTAGCAGCCTGTCATTCTGAGCCAGCGCTCAGCATAGCTGTTCTGGTTTCAATGGCAAACTTCTTCTTTGAAAGGCTCCATCAGTTGTCAATAATAATAACAACGTAGTATTAGTAATAACAGAGCACAATTAAACTGGCTGTTTGTCACAGGCTACTTCCTGTGCTTTGCTCAAGATACTTGGAATTAGCAATCTCAGCCATGTTCCTCTATTTGTTTTTTCAACAGTTTACTTGGAGCCACAAAGGAAAATCTGAGTTTGATTTTTTTATAATTACAAGATGCCACGTGGAACATCACATGGAAGAACAGTATTTCACAAAGAGAAGTGAAAAGTATTAAAGTTAAACTATGGATGTGACTGCAACTAATGTCAATTCCATAAACCTGACCAGAAAACTTTCCTTCCACTTTCACCCCCTCAGCAGGAATTTCCTGAAGGTGAAAGGCCCGTGTGATTCTAGCAGCTTGTATGTTTCTGTGTCCCTGTTAGACACCTCTCGGCCTGGTAAAATACGTGCTCTTCCACCAGCCCGACAACTCTCAAGCCTCCCAGTCAGCAGCCTCCAGTTTGGCCTGGATGAACCTTAACAACCCTAATGCACTCACATTAGCATCAGCTGCCACTAAGCTGCTTTCTGTCCGCTTGGCTGTCCTATTCACTTCTCAGTACCTCAGACCAGCTACCTGCTGGCCCTGGGAGTAGCAGGAGCAGAGATCCACATTACCAGCTGGGCTGTGGCATAACCTTTGTGCTCTTGCAAAATAAGGCCTGTGGGAGGCACCGGGACCCCACAGAGGAGGTACAGGTCATGGTCATCCTCGGGCCCCTCTTAGCCCCCGAGCAGGAAGGTTTGGGTACCCAGGTTTGATACACCTGGGCACCCTTCACCTCAAGAGTGAGAAGAGAATAGTGGAAAGGACTGACATTTGAACTCACCTTAGCCAACGTCTGCACTGAGGCTTCAATTACAGCCAGTACTAAAAAAGAAAAGACAAAAGCAGTCGAAGAAGGAGGCACAAAACTAAGTAAGACACAGTGGTCACGTTCCGAATGGAAGGAGAAAGTAAAAGAAGGAAAATAGAAGCGAGAAACACGACACAGCATAGAGGAAGAGCAGGAAGACCAAAGGATGGGGTGGGAGGGGGTGCCAATATGTGTGAGAAAAGAGTAGACAGATAGGAAGAGTGCAAGACAGGAAAAGCAGCCGGCCAAGACAGAGGCAGGGAATAATGAAGAGATGCGGAAAATCCAGAGAAGGATAAAGCAGGCAAAGAAACAATGAGAATGATGACTGCATTGCTGGGTGAAATGAGAAAGCGTATCAGGTGGAGTGAAAAATGATGCAGTGCGCAGATACAGGAAATGAATGGAAGAAGAAACTAGAATTGAAGCTGCACGCAGGGATCCACTCTGTCAAATTCAACTAGGGTTTGAAACAGCTGCACAGCTCCCACTTCACCGCACTTTAAACTTACTTAAAAAACAACTTGGTCTACTGGTCTGCGTATAAATGCAAAAAAAAAAAAGAAAGAAAAAAGAATAAAAAAAGGAAAACAGCATCGTGACCATAGAAGCTAGAGGAGATTGTGACCCAAGAAATTTGGGCAAAGTTATACCTAAAGACAGCGGTGCCTCCAGAATTACTTTCATAGGGGTGGCCTCTAAAAATACTGGGCCGGCACATCAAAAACAGTGATCTATCCAGGGATTGGCACCAGCTTTACCTTTACCTTTTTTTAATTATTACCAAAGTAGGACAGGCACGCCCAGGGCGCCCCTCCTTGGTGGCGCCCTTGTCTAAAGAACGTAACACTTGAAAATGCCAGTTCACTAATCATCATCAGCACATGTTCTTCATTCACCCCCTCAATGCATTAGTGTCCATTACAGCAGGGCCACAGATTCCTTCAGCAACAATCTATGGACGGAGGTTGGAGGGTTCTAGCTCCTAACTTTGTAACCAGTTAACATTAGCAAAACTACCAGACCTAAAAATGACTAATATTAGCAGCGGCAGCATCAGCAGCCTTCTTTTCTTGTAGGTTAACATCAACATGCTTGTATTGTATGTGGTTACACACAGCTCCAGTCAGCATTTCCTGACTCGGCTGTTCATTTTCTAGATCAAAACACTGCCCGGCTATAATGACACAGGATGTCATTCTTCCTACTTCAAGCCTTGCTACCTCGGTAGCCAACGGTAATTAACAATCCATAGCAACGATGATATCACTCGACAACAGCTTTAATTATGAGGTTTTTTTAAATAATAAATAAAATAAACAAAACACAAGTAATGCATAAAAATACAGTAACTTGTGAAATATTAGGAAAATAAGGGGAAAAAACTATCCAAGCCTACCGATGTCTCTTTAACACATGGAAACAGTACAAGGTGTAACCAGGACTCCTACATGCGTTTCCAAGAAGTAAGATTAACTCAACCTTCTATTTAAACACTTCAGAGCCATACTTATGCCATACTGCATTAGCAGGACCCGTTTGAGACTTATATGACAATGAAAGGCAGTATGAGCTGAATTTAAAGGACCTGACTCACAGCAAGAATCTTTTTATGCCACTGTACTAAAACAAACTTTGCTGAACTAACCTGCAGACTGAGCGTGCTAGTGATGTTTGCCTTGGGCAGAGAGATGGCCACGCTGGTTACACTGGCCTTCTCCAGCCACTTGGACAGCAGCTCCAGGGTCAGCAGCTTTTCCAACTTAGCCAGATTTTCGACATGAAAGGGCAGCAGGAGCACGACGCTGGCCCTGCCTCCCCACAGAGGCGCCTCTAGAACTTGCACCATGTTGTCAGTGTCTTCATGAAAGCGGTACAAACCTGTAGCAGGGGGACAGCAGGGGGCAGGCAAAGAGTTGAGCAAAGATCAGAGAGTCAAGGAGAGAAGCAGTGCTGTGAAGTAACGTTTTCTTTTTTAGCAGTAGTTTAATGCAGAAGTTCTCTTGGAAGTTGGTTCAGAGCTGCACTTTCAGCCGTGTCGCTGCAGTCGTTCGGCGCCACCTCCCTCTATCACCGAGTGAACTCGCAGAGGGAATGCTGGAGTTAGTTTCGCTTCATACATAAAGGAAATGCAAGCTGCGACAGGCCGACAACAAGCCAGCCGTAACACAATTCTCACTCGTGAGTTGAAAGTGACATTATAGATGAGATTAAAAGAAATATACATTCGGTCTACATCTCTTAACTGTTATCCTAGAAGAAACTCACCCTGCCTTGTTGCTGTTTTAAGACAATGCATAAAATATGGAAAATGTGCTAAATAAATCATTAGGGACACACTGATAAATTAGAGCGAGGCATATTGGACCTCACAAATATTCACGTCCCTTTTAGAGCTGGATTCCTTCTCGCTGCATTTATTCCCTGGCAGGAATAGAGCAGTGACAGACTGCGTACAGCTTTTTATTTTATTTTTTTTACCTGCTCTGTGCATCATCACCACTTTGGTGTATTTCTTTCCCAGGAAGGTACGGCGATCTGCGCTTTCCTCGTTGAACTCTCTCTCCCACAGCCCTGAGCAAAGAGAAAGAAAAAGCAGTTTTAAATACAGCATGCTTCATATAGATGGACTGCATGGGGAGGGAGAGGATAAAAAAAAAAATCAATGAAACAGGAGAAAAAGTGAACAATAGGTTAAACAATGCCATGTTCATAAAACACATATAGAGCGACACTGGCTGGCACTGCTCATGAATCATCTGTGTGTACTGCCCATTAAAAAATGTATACCCTCCTGAAAGCTGCTGAGGCAGAGTGCTGTACTGCAGCAGTTATGAAGACCTTAAGGCTACTGACCCCTATTCAATGTTCAACACATCCCACTTGGCCCTGCTAACCTCCTGACAGCTGTCAATTTAAGAGGAGCTAAGAGTGGAGGAATTACCGTTGTAATAACCTCACAACACACTCTGAAAGCTGCTGGTCCATTCAATAGAGCAGGGGACATTGGATGGGGCGTAGAGGTCGGCAGATTATGACTTGTACCCATCGCGCTCTTTGTGAATGACACCTGAGGCCGGCTAGGGCTATAACTAATGATGATTCTCATTATCGATAAATCATTTGAAAAGGTCAGCGCTCTCGTCACACAAAGCTAAGGTTCAAGGAGGCCAAAAACTATGAAATGCCTCAATTGGCAATGTGAAAGCCTGCAGACTGATTGCTTGGTTTTTATTATTAAGCACCTCTATTAAGAACTGTGCGCAGACTCGTCTTTTGTCCGCGCTGTTTTTAATTCCTCTGAAGAAAAACAGACCAAGTTCTCAGAGCACAAGGTGACACCTACAAGCACAGGAACTTTAAGGAGAGATCAATACAAGACACAGTGCCCCATAATTTACCTTAAGACAAAAAGATATACCTCACATGCCATAAGTTGTGAAGACAGATGACATGCTCAGCCTGATTTAGTCAAAACACTCCTCCACACTGCTAAGATAAGTATACACTGTACTGGGTTTCACTAACAAAACAAGACACAAGGAAACTGCTTCTGCTCAATTTTGTGCAATTTTGTTCTCATTTTCCCAAGAAACTTGCAGATATGTGTATTTGACAAAAACAAACCACAGTTACATGTGACCAACACACCGAACCAATAAGCCTGCACTCTGGTTTCTGATCATACAGTCTGTAGATGCACCTTTGCCAGTTAAGCTTAACTGGTTGATATCCTGACACGTCACCGTCCTTAAATACGGTGACATCAACTCCAGCTGCCTGACACGGTGGCGGCTGAAACAGGTAGTGCTATCCCACAATTCATAGGGACGCCAATCTGCTCACTAGAACGATCAGCAAAATTTATCAGTGCATTTTACATGATATGGTCTCAGCAGTCTGTAACAGGCTGTGTTACAGCCACACGGCAACCATCAACATCAGTCTCTTCCAGTAAAAGCATTTGAACTTAGAACATGGGTTTAGATATACGTGTGTAATAAAAATAAGAAATCACAGACATCATCATCTGGGTAAAAGAGTTTTAAAGAAATCACCTAAGAATAAATGTTCTTAGGATAAGCAACATAGCATCGTCACTGTGTTACCTCACTTATATATACACAAGACATATTCAGCCATCATCTATTCATCCACTGGTTTAAAGTCCATTATCTGCAAATCTCTTCTCTAATCACAAGAAAACAAAACAAAAAAAACACTCACTTCATTACCAAAGTGTTACAAAGAAACACCGACCCACTTATGTATGAGGATCACAGAGTTGGTTGGCTGAAACTTATTCTGGATAAGTAAAATAAGTAAATAATCATAAAAGCAACAAACACCATTATGGTGAACCTCAAAGATGTTTGGCTCCATTTATCTCCAGACTAGAAAGTTACAGAGACGAGGAAGACTGTTTTCACACACTGTTAGGCCTCGTTACACTTTGTCTACATTTGGAGTTTCTTTAAACTGTTTAACTTATTATTAAATTCCACACTTATTCTTTTTTTTTTTTTTTATTAATAGCTGCCTGACTAATTGTTTCAACACCATGGGTGGCATCTCCAAAAGCCAACCAGACTCGAATGGAGCGCAGCCAAACACAAATCGCAGCAGAAAAGACGTGTGATTGTCCCTCCCGGGCATGCTAGCACACATCACAGGCATTCAGTCCGCTTCCTGGGAAACACGCTTTGGAATTCCAAAGCGGCCGGCTGAAGGTTCCCTGAAGCGGCAACCGTGTTGTTGAAATGATGTCACGACGATGAACAATTTTCTCCACGGTACACACGTGTAAAAACAAGCACGGGGGGGTTAATGACCTGCTGACCTCCAAACAGACCTGCACAGCAGCAGCAGAGCGACGGCTTTAAACCTGAACCTTTTAATAGCTGTCAGCAACAAACAGCGAGACGACTGCGCGGCGCTCACACAGCTACCGAGTCGTCCTGTTAACTTAAAGCGTAACCCAGTGGAGAATCGATGCGAGCTCGCGGCTCGGTCTCTTCCCTCATCGACTCGTGATGGCGTGCAGTTGTGCTGTTTCAGAAGCTGTTATTAGAGTTTAAATAAGCTGGGGCTTCATGTGCCGCCTCTCCTTTTTCAGTCCCCCAGTGCTGTCGCATTATCTTGTATAAGTTTCACTCCACTGTTTTTTTCCCAGTATTATTTTCCTCTGCTGTCACTGGTGTTTGTCTAAAGCAAAACAAAGCATGAATTAATTAACCAGAGTGGACTGGAACTCCCAAAGGCAGACCCTTTTACAATCCCCTCCACCATGACAGTCCATCTCTTTCATTCTCAGCAGGCCAACCTCTCCCGCTTTACTTTTCTCAGTTTCCTCCAATCACTCCCATCTCTTTGCTTTTCTTCTGCCTCTTTCCACCCAGAAATCTCCCCTTTTTATTCATTTAATTTTACCCTTTCTTTCTCTCCCTCTCTCTTTGGCCCTCTTTGCTTTTCGCATCTCTCCGCTATAAACATGTTCCGCTACTAATTGGCCCTGACCTTCCTTTTCTTTGAAAGCTCTGTACAGACCGAGGGAGGAGCGACAGCAAAGAGCTTTTTTCCTTTTTTTTTTAAATTCTTCCTTCAATAATTAACTGAAGGGAGGGAGAAAGGAAACAAACAAAAGCGGGGAGGGGGGGACGGACGGATGGAGATGCCTACTCAGTGCCATCTAAAATAAAATAACACCCGAGACCTCTGAAAACATCCCATTAATAACACATCATCAACTGCTTTAAGTCCTTGGAATCCCAAACATAACGAAAAAAAACAAAAGTTGGAACAAAAGCAGGAGCTGCTGGTTTGAGAAAGGAGCAAACTATCGACCACGCTGAAAATTATAAATCAAAACTAAAGGAATCCAATTTTCCGTAATCTAATTTGCAGCTGCAATCTGCTGCATAATCTAATTTGTATATTTGCTCCACGAAATTAATGAACCAACCAATGAGGGTGGGCTCGCAGAAAAAAAACAAAAAACAAAACTAATTTTGTAATGAAGTCAAAAAACATCAAACAAAGAGAATTAATTAAATTGCTTATCAATGTATAGTCTGTCAGGGAGTGTTATTTCTGAAGGGTTGTCTATCTTTGCCAGAACCCTGTTTTCACTTCAGGAGCCTTGCCTTCTATTTTTTTCTACCTAATAAAAAGAAGAAAAAAAAAAAGCAGTACCTGCAGGAGGAAGGAGAAGGAACAGAGGCAGATAGACACCGATAAGGAGGATGTGAACAGGAGACATGTGGGAAGGAGAGGGAGAGGAGACAGGGGTAGATTAGACATGTGATAGAGAGTGACAAAAGCACAAAAACAGAGACCAACGCTGCAAAAAAAAGGAACAAGCGAGACAGAAGGATATATTTAACACATCATCATCATCATCTTTTGTGGAGACCGCAAACAAAAAAAAAAAGAGAATCTACGTCAGCGGGCATTCAAAATGTTGGCTGTGCTCTGAGACACGAAGGAGGAGATGGTAGATTAAATTCCACAATCACACAAAAAAAGGGAAAAGAAATAAGAAAAAGGAAAATAAGTCATTTCCTTGACTCATGATAAGTGCGGATGAACAAATATTGCCGACCCTCGAAAATAAAATGCGATATTTATTGGCACATTTAGCGTGCCATAATGAACCTCAGATAAGGATTTAGATGGATATGTTTTTGGGATGCAACTGTTAAATCACAGATGGAGCTTCTAACCGACTGCGTCCGTGCAGAAATATTGACTGCTTTCCACCACTGCAGCCTGTCACAAAGAGCAGAGCCGAGCCAAGATGTGCCGCCGCAGACTTGGAGCGCTCCGAGCACAGATGTTAGGCATGACATCGAGGGAGAGAGAGTCTGGACACTTGTTACTCAATTATTTAAGATGACACATCACCCCCCAATGGAAGATGAATAAGCTCTCAGTGATAGACCCCAGAATCATCCTTTATCTGCTGTGTCCACCAGCTGGAGTCCAACACATGCACGCGCACACACACCCATGGAGATGCAGGGTGCACACAGGTGGGATTGCTGGCACGCGCCACAGAGCGAGCAAAGACTTGTGCTGTGTGATCACTAAAAATGGCGCACGCCATACTCTCATCTAAAACGGGAAAAGACATCAAGCTTTTTCGCTCCCACGGTTTTAAAAGCAAAATTGGATGCTCACTGTTATTTAATATTTTAGTAACCCTGCACTAATTTAATTTACAATAATGTTGTTTCTACACACCTTTTAAACGCACTGCATTCGCCAGGATCAAAGCTCCAGCCCTGGCCTTGATTTCGGCCTCCAAAGGAGCGCCTTCCAGTCCACTAAGGCCGGCCTTAGCCCAGTCCTGAAGCTGCTTCAGGTCAGCCTTGGAGTCTCCTTTCCCCAGAGTCTGATGCTGCACTCTGAACCTAGCCTGACTCTGCTTCACAAAGGCCTGGTCGACTGGAGAGACCTGCTTGGAAAACACAGCTGAGGATGCGTGCAGGTGAAAGCTGGTTCCGTTGGCTTCACTGAAGCTCTTCAACGCCTCGGCAAGACGTTCGGGAACCTGCGTCCCCGCCTTGTCGGGGGACGGTGGGTTGAGGATACCTCGGACCTGGCTGGAGGTGTTACCGACTGAAGCTTCCCCCAGTGCTCCGAGAGAGGAGGCCACCAGCAGAGGAGAGAAGATGACATTTACGGAGCTCGAGTCGGAGCGGAGGGCCTGGTAGAGCCGCAGACCTAGGGTCCAGCTTGGGTCACCCTGAGGTGGAGGAGGCAGTGGCGGCGGGCGAGATACTGGACCGGCCGGGGCATCGGCGCTCTTCTTGGATGAATTAGTGATGCTCCCTTGCACCAGGAGAACTGGCAGAGAAATTAGGAGACAGAAAGGGAGCCTGGGCAGCATGGCTGTTCTGGAACAGAGAGCACGGGAAGGAGAGTCAGTATGAGGATTTGCTCACACGAGATAATCTGTCTGTGTATACATAACAGCAAGAGGAATGAGGAGAATGCACCCCTCTCATTCTCAAGGCAAGCAAAGCCCCCCCTCCACAACTATTCATTGCGCATATTTTGACCTGATTTTTAATAGTGTAATACTCATACTGCAACACTCATAGTTGAGATAAAGCAATATAAACACAGCCTGAGGGCTCCTTTTTTTCCTGTAAAAGTGTCATTTGTGTAAACTGCTCCTACAGAGCCACAGCAGTGAGAACTTGATTTTCTAAATTCCTCCCCACTTGGATCCACGGTTATTATCTCACCCGCTGCGAGAAAGAAGCAACGTGCGACAATTAACGCTGATGAAGTTTTCAGGCTGGGACCGAACAAACGAATGAGAGGGGGAAATGTGCGTTTTCAATCTTTCCTTTAACAACAAAAAAAAAAAAAGAAAAAGGCAAAAACTTCGACTCCTTACTTTTGCCGAAATTCAACAGAAGTGACGGCAAACATCTGTCGTCTACTTCAGCTTATACTCTCTCAAAATTAACCAAAAATGTAAAAAGTCTGGAAGACAGGGAAAGAGAGAAAAATGTCGTGTTCGTTTCATTAATTTACCGTTAATTAATTCACGTGTGTCCCTGTCGTTTTTGCGCCGCGGTCCTGGCTGTGAGCTCCGGGGGAAGTGCTGCTGCTGCTGCTGGAGCTCAGACGTGGCAGAGGAAGTTTACCGTCCCCGCTAACTTCAGCTCCCGGTTAGCTTTCTGCTCTTCCCGAAACTTCCAGGCTTCCACGAGGAGCTGCCACCGTGAGCTTATTTAGCTTTGGGCTGTTTAGGTGCGGGCTCCATGTTAAACAAGCATTAAAAAAAAGAAAGAAATTCAGTTAACAACCTAAAATTGGGCACACTTAGCACACAGTGTGAAAAAGAACTATAACGCTGTTTTCCAATGCAGTTCTATGAATGACATGTAATCCAGTCTGAACTCAGTTTTACTATATATGACATGTAAATATGCAGCTAATGGTATAAAAACGTTTTAAACCCATTAAACCCTGCCACTTTGTGTCAGTCCTGCTATTCAACTCCCCCCCCACATTTATACTTTACAAAACCATAATTAAATATGGCTAAGTCATTGTTGGGATGGGATACCTTTCAGCGGTTCCCTATGGGCTTTTCAGGGATTATGTGGGTGCAGTGTTGGTCTTGGTACAGGTTTTCAAAATGGACAAAAATCCACCGGTTGCAGCAAATGAGGCGTTTCTCCATTCTAAAGAAACCCTTGTGGGTTTGCCGGGATAATAAACTCTCTTGTTCTGGACTCAGTGGGGGTTGTAGTTCCCAAAGGCACTCAAGCGGGGTCGCTAATGGTCTTCTCATCGCTCCAGCTCAGTGACCCCGTGAGAGGCTGCCTCATGTGGTCCAGGGCCTCCCAAACTTGACACCCAGGCCTCCCATTGCGCAGGACATAGACCACAGCGCTGGCAGTCAGATTTTTTTTATTTGGTCAATTTAAAGATGTTTTTTCTTTTTTTAAACTTGTGATTATGTCCTAAATCTGACTTTATCTTGGCATGTTGATTACGGAGAGCATTTTATTTTCTTTATAAGTTCAAGTGCTTTAAGTTGAGTTTCCAGGGAAGCCCCCCTACACACATACACACACACCTCACTTTTCAGTAGCCTGCTATGAAGGAAAACTAGGGCACACTATGAAAGGCTGTATTACAGCTGACCCTTCCGAATGTCCTCATTCTGTAGTCTCCTCATTTCGCCTCCTTAAATTGTACCTGCCCTCCATCTACAATACTACAAGGAGTGGAGAGCAGATAACTTGTAAACAGTGCTTTGGCACAGGGATTATTGCCCAAAGTTAAGGATGGAGAATGACCATATAGGGTCCTAATCAATAAATATAGAGATAGACTAAGGAGGCTAGAGGAGGATCAGAGAGGGATATGGAGGAAGATAACTGCTTGAGACCACCAATGCTTAGCAATCAGGCCGAACATGACAGCTTGTAGACCCAACCAATTATTTACCCCAGCCAAATCAATAGAGCTCTCTCCGAAAGATAGCCATCAGCACCACTATCTGGAACACATTCGCAGCAGAAAGTACAAGCACACACTGAGCACTCTGCTCGCTGCCACTCTCGCTCTCTGTCTCTTTTGAAAACGCACACACGCACTTCTCTCAGAAACACTTAGTTATCAGGCTTCCTTAGAAATAAGACACCAATCAACTAATTATTGAGCATCCTCAGTGAAAACAGAAAGAGAAAAACAGCAACATATCAAACTACATCTGCAGCTAACAAGAAGGTGCATTGGAGGTGCAATGTATGTGCATTTGCACAAACATCCAGTGAAGCTCCCTCGACGGCCTGGGGATGCACGGTGGCGGTGATGAGTCGACCGGTGCAACCACAAAGGTCGTAACCCTGCCAGTGGCGTCACCACCCATCCCTTGAGACCTCCCAGGGTCGCACCACAGTCAGTCTTTGCAGTAATGAGCAGTGTTACGGTGCGAGTGATTCATAGAAATCAGGGCTTGCACCTTCAGTTAAACGAGTCCCCGGGGATAATGCTTTGGAATGCGATAAGCTGCTCAGTCAGGACATTAACTGCGATGTGGCTGAACACCTTCCCCTTTACCCGCCTCCAAAAGGCCCACCTCCATGCTGCCCTGCTTGCCCTCACCTATCCGCACCTTGTCCAAGTCCTGAGCCCCGATTCAGTTTCCCAGCTTCAGATGTCAGCGTCTCTAGCAGAAAATGTAGCAATATGCTTAACACATTATCCATTTGTGCTGCTGTTAGACCTGGCTCAAGGGCTCAGCTACAGAAGCTGCACCTTGCAATGAAAGCACTTACGGTCACTGCCAACTGGCCTCGAGCTATCCACTCACCCCACGCGCAGTTCTTGCTCTCATCTTTTTCTTGTGTTTCTCCTCAGCCCCCCCTTTGCAGTTTCACACATATTGTAACATTTATATTATTTTACTACTGATGATAAAAAAAAACTCCATTAAAAATTGACAGCATAGAATAGTATTAAATGGAAAGGACATAAATTATTGATCAAAAAGCTTCAGTCAGAGTATTTGCCCTGATCCCTGCTTTTATAAACACACCTTTTCATAACATACCAAACAACTCTAAATGCACTGTTTTCTGCTTTGGGTGTTATCAGTGCAGGTCTGGATTGTAATGGTTTGAGGCATGTCATTTTTAATTTCTCTGAGCTGACTTGTGTTGCACATAAGTTTTTTAAATATTTGTATAGCATCAGTTCACCCATACTTTCACACAGTATGGAACTATTAAAGAACAACACGGTATACAAAATGAATGTAAATCTAGGTCGGCCTATATTTAATTTTTATAGAGTATTACAACACGTTTTGTTTTTACATTGCTTATATTTCATCAACATAATGTCAGAGGTGTTTTCTTGGATTTAGGTCTGGCGAGTGTGGGAAGTCAGTCAGTGTTATCGGTTACTTCATCCTACAGGAACTGTCTGCATACTCTCACCACATGTGGCTGTGCTTTGTTGTTAGAACCCAGGACCCACTGCACCAGCGTAGGGTCCAAGGATTTCATCCTGATACCTAATGGCAGTCAGGACGCTGTTGCCCAGCTAGTAAAGGTCTGTGGATCTCTCCATAGAAGACTAACCATGAAGACTGGTCATGCTGAGCAATGTAACTTGCTCTCATCTGTGAAAACTCAGGGCACCAGTGGTGGACCTGCCAATTCTGGTATTATATGGCAAATGCCAATCAGGCTACATAGTGCCAGGCAGTGAGGACAGGGCCCAATAGAGCTTCTGATTGGTCAGAGACACTCACACCACTGGCTTGCTGGAGGTCATTATGTAGCTTTGGCAGTGCTTATCCTGTTTCTTATTGCACAAAGGAGCAGATATTGGTCCTGTTGATGGGTTAAGGATCTCCAGCTCTACTAGAGTAACTACCTGTCTCCTGGAATCTCCTGCATGCTCTGGAAATTTTGCTGGGAGACCGAGCAAACCTGGCAAAGGCACATATTGATGTACCATCCTGGATGTGTTGGACCTGTGCAAGCTCTGCAGGGTGGTGAGTGGTGACACTGACACTAGCCAAATGCAACACTAGTGAAAAAAAATGTCAGTGACCGCCACCTGTAAAACTATTCCTGTTTTGGGGGTTGTCTCATTGCTGCCCCTCTAGTGCGCCTGAGGTTAATTTCATCTCAACAGCAAAGCAGCTGAAACTGATTAACAACCTCCTCTGCTGCTTAACTGACCAGATCAATATCCCAGAGGTTTAACTGACTTGATGCTAAACTCTGATTAAAAAGTGTTCCTTTCATTTTTTGAGGAAGTGTATTCTACATCAATTCCACGTTATGTTTCACCTGCTCAGCTTCCTTGCGCTACGTTTTGACTTCATATTGTGCTTTTTGCTTTACCTCCAAGGAGGGTTGGATTGGAGACGAGCACATCGACACATAAAGAAAACTGCAACCATTTTACTATTTCGCCCAAACTCAAAAACTCTTTCCTTATGAATATGTGAAAATGTCCTCCCACCTCCACCTTCCCTGCAACATTTGCCACCTCCTCTTACTCAGTGTCAACCCATTTCCCCTCCGCTTCTCACCTCCTCTCATTTCATTCACTCCTACTCAATTCCCATCTCTCCTCTCCTCCGTCTGAATATCACCCCATGCTTCCATGTCTCACATATTTTGGAGTCTGTACAGAACAAACAGCATGTAACATGTGAGCCCCAGTTTGTCAGCTCTGGCCTGCCTGTCTGTCATCAGGTCTGGCCTGTTTCAGCCAATAGAGAGTTGGTTCAGACCCCGTCTGGACAGACCCATGGGATGCTGTTGGTTTCCATCAAGTTCCATTGTGGTCTTTTAAAATTAGGGGCTCTTTCTTAATGTCTGGCTGAGCTGCTAAGCTGCAATTATGATTTGTACTGAAGCGCTGCTTTAACCCCAGCTTCATCCTGGTTTGGGAATCTGGTGCCAAACCTTCTCTGTGAAGTAAACCGAAACACATAACGAGCATATTTAAAAGTCACCAAGATGTTGGCTTTTGCAGTTTTTAGTATGAGTGGCTTCTAATCTTTGGGATTGCTCATTACTCGGTGTAATAGGTCGTAAACAGCCAAGGAGGAGATGGAAGAAACACAAGCAAATGCACAAATATGAAGCTGTAACTTCTGAAAAGATGTTTAGGTTTGCTTCACCGAGTATCTAAAAATACACATTTTCGATGGGGGTTTGGGGAGTGGGATATGTCTGTGTCCCCCCCGACTGGGATGTTCTCCCTCCCCGTTATGGATCTAGGTCAAAACTTTATAAGGCAACAGGAGGTATGGGCGGGCAGATGGAAAGAGAAATATGTGTATTTAATCAATGGAGGGGAACGAGAGGGGCCAGCGGAGGAAAGGTGAGGAGGGCCAGCGGTATTCGGGGTCAGGTTCAACATGTTGAAAAGTGTCAAAATTACAGACGCATCTGGTGTTCATCTTAAAGGTTTTCAATAAGCCTTAAAGGTTTCCTGCAACCATGTGAACGCCTGCTAATGCAAAATAGGAGGTTTGATGTTTGACTTTTTTGGGGGGGTTTGTGAGAAAACAGTTCAGAAATTTATATAAAATACTAGAACTTTGGTGAAATGCTGGGAAGTACAAAAGCAAGAGCGAGCGCATCATCTCCGCTGGCACACAGCTACACGGCAACAAAGGCAAATAAGTGGCTTTTAATGTGCTCAGTGAGTCAGACAAGAGAAGCAAATGCCAAGCACCCACAAGAGTACACAGCTGCTTCAAGCAAGTGTTGACAACTATCTTTATTGGAATTAAATATTACTCTGAGCCCCACCCCAAAGTAACCGGCACACCTGTGACTCAGATCACTCAGACTCCGACTCCGTGACACCAAATCAACACGTCCGCTTTTCTTTTTTTTCCACACTTAAGACACCCAAACCTAATCTGCCACACAAACACAACCCCAAGCCTGTCAGAAGTGTGGACGCACACACTAAAAAGACAGATATGTTGACTCCCCCACCCCAACAGCCCTCACCACACACACACAAGCTCATAAACACACACGCACACACACACATGCTGCTTATATCCTCTGGCTGTGAGTTTGCCAGGAGCCAGCTGGTACTGTCATGTCTGATAGGCTGGAACAGAGACAGAGACGGAGACGAGGCCGGGAGAGAAAAGAAGGAAGGAGGGAGGCAAGCTGGGA
Source organism: Haplochromis burtoni (assembly GCF_018398535.1). Taxonomy (NCBI): domain Eukaryota; kingdom Metazoa; phylum Chordata; class Actinopteri; order Cichliformes; family Cichlidae; genus Haplochromis; species Haplochromis burtoni. The sequence continues at coordinate 485,017 of NW_024582626.1, forward strand.
AAAACGTCTACAGCAGAATGTATTAGTAAGACCCTGTCTGTCTGGATGAGTGTGTTGCTGATTTGAGGAAGACTGTATCAAAGCCTGGCAACTCATTACACTGTCTCATTTGGGTCCGTGGGGAGTATCTCCTATCCCTCCATCCCAGTCGTCAGCGGAGCATTTGTCTCATTCTCCTCCTTTCTTAAATGACCTGCACTTTCTGTGCCCCCCTCCTTCCCTCCACCCAGTCGTTATTTTACATAATTCTCTAATTTTTATGCAAATAAATATTAGCGCGACGGCGATGAATGGTGCGCTGACAACCAGCATTAGTGAGAGAAAGTGTTTTTGTAGCAGTTCATGTAAGAAATGTTGTTTTTAATAAAAGGGAAGCGAGTCTGATTTTTGCTGCCCTGCAAGACAAAACATAATTAAAATGTTGTTGATCAAGACGAATCACTCAATTATTCTGCGATGTTCATTCTGGTTCAGAAAAAAAGGAAAAAAAAGCTCATAGTTGTAATAGACAACAAAGCTGAGAAGACAAAACCCTACCTCGGTATTTATCTATGTCTGCATTTGCGTCTGGATCGGGCTGTTCTTGCATTTAATCTAAAAATGTGGAGTTGTGTTTGGGAGAGTTAATGGCCACATTCACCGAAGCCAGGAAAGGTCATAGACTTCTTAATGTAAAACCAATTGTCCATTAAAGACAAATCGCCCTTTAGATCCAAAGTCAGTACAACTGTCCTGCTTCAAAGTTTGCGTGTTTTCTTGAAGATCCCGGATGATTTAATGTTCTGCGGTGATGTTGTTGTTAATATTATTATGCCTAACAAGCTTATTCTTTAGCTTGGCTCTGTATAGGAAGTCAAAAAGAAACCGCTTCACCCATCATTAAGCCAAAAAATAACTCCATAACTCCTACACACAGCTAAAAACGGCACATGCTCTGCTGTGTTTTTGTAATGAAGGTCAAACAACCAAAATCTAACTGTTTCTGAAATGAATCTGGGTCCAATTTGTTCAATTTTCTCATCGTTCCCAGAATGAAAAGTTTTAGGTATTTCTGTAAAAGCGTTTAATTAAATAACACTAAACGCCTCCAGCTGTGCTAGAAGCTCTGCAAACCGATGCGCAGACACAGCGGCGCTTCAATCTAAATGCTGATGTTTCGGCAGGTGCAATGTTTTCATGTTTGCCACATTCACTTAAAGCATGTGAGATTTAGAAAAGTGCTAAACCAGTCTGTTTACCATTCATCTGGATGTAGCCGTTTCTGTGGGAGACTGTCAATGCTACACCCACATGAACAGAATCAGCTTTCAGGGATTTCCTTACCTGGATGATTGAGCACGCATCAAGACAAAAATAACTGTTGAAGGAAAAAAAAAAAAAAAAAAAAGAGGATACCTGAATTGACTTGATGATAAAAGTATGCATATCCCCAGAGCACTTACAGTTCACCTTGAGAAAAATGTGTCTGTAACAGCTGCCTCAGCATCCAGGAGTCCAGACAATCACTCAGCACAAACAGCAAACCCATCTGCTTGGCAACTCATTGAAAGTTGAGACAAAGTTAACTAATTTGTGGGCGAACCTGCTGCTTTAGGTCTCCCAAATCAAACGCAGCACCACTGACTGTTAAAAAAGCTCCAGATTCTTTCAAATCCTATAAGATTTTCTCTGATTTCTCTGGTATTACTATCAGCCAGCGGCGGCTATAATAAGAGGTGTTAAGAATGGTAAAAGTTAAAAGTTTGTAAATGGGTTGGTTATGGGACACCTGAAGACACTACACCCTGTCCTGGCTGATGCAATTATTAGTTTAGTATCATCCTGAGAACCAGCCTATTTATTTGTGTCTTCTGTAATGGACATTTGTTTTCAGTCTATATCTTTTGCTTTATTTAAGCTAGTCCTGTTTTACTAAATAGACGACATCCTTTCTGTTGATATGCCAAAGGAACAATCTAGTTCGATGGGACGAGTCCTTTTTTCTTGGTTCTCAGGGGAATATAAAGGCACAGAAGTACAGGTATCTTCTAGAAAAGAAAAAGAAAAAAAAAGGATTAATTTGTTCCTAATAACTGAAGGTCAGCATGTAGGTACGGCACCTATGTTCACACAGCTGTCAATTGCCCTGACACAACAGGAAGGAAACACTGAAAACGGAGAAAACTGCGGACAGAAATTTGTGAGATGACAACATCATCAACATCGCTACATGAGTTGATCATTTTACGATAAAAAAGCAAAGACCCTAACCTTCCTCCCTGTCATCATAATGAAATTTTAAGCCCGGCAGTGACTGTTTCCTGAAGCATTAAAACTGCTGTCTAAGACACACTAAGCTGTAGTATGTCGTCAGGTTTTAAAAGCTAAGCTTAAAGCCATGCTCCACATCAACATTGCTATAAAACCTGTAGAAGGATAGAATGACAGCTGAAGTGTCTTCTGGGGCTCGTGTCAACTCAAAAAACAAGGGACAAAAACACACTGCAACCCAAAACATGAAAGCCTTAGCCCACGTGTACGAGTTTGGACCTGGAAACAAATATGAAGCTGAAAAAGTTGGGAAACACCAAAGTCTTTAACATATATTATCAGGAGAGCAGCAAAACCTTCGAGTGGTACATCTACAGGAAGTCCATGCTGACATGCATCATTGTGCAAAAGTCTTGAGCCACCCCTTATATCTTTATATTTTACTTCTGAGGAGCCAGACGCTACCTGGTTTTGAGTTCTCCAGGATTTCTGAAGGGCTTTCAAATTTTTTTGGAGCACTTTTTGATTGCTAAGCCACTTAACACTGACATATGAATCCTTCAGGCATGAAAAAGGCAACTAACTCAAGTGATGAACTCATGTTGTGTCTCCCATGTAACAGGCAACTTATCAATGAGCAAAATATAGATTATATCTTTATGCCCTTAAAGTCTGTTGGAAAAAATCAATCATTTGTAGCCACAGTTCGCCTTAAATTGATCAGGAGTGAGGTAGAACAGTGAGTGTCTACAGCCCTCTGTAAAAATGGTGGAGACTCTGTCATGGTTTGGGGATGCATTTCAGCCAGTGGTGTTAGAATTATGAATGCAGAATGTAAAGTCGGATTTTGATTCACAACGCAATAACGTTTGATTGGCAAAAGCTTCATTTTTCAGCTTGCCATCCATCCCAAAACACATTACCAGTGCAGTAAAAACAGATCTGGTTAGAGAAACACACAGTGGATCACAATCAGTCATGTATTGGCCTCCACAGAGCCTGTATATCAACATTACTGAAACAGTGTGGGATCATTTTGACACAGAACACAACAAAAGACAACTAACATCCAAAAAGAAGAGATTTGAATGTCCTTCAAGAAGCCTGGAGAACTATTCCTGAAACCTACTTCAAGAAATTCCATGAAAGCTTATCTAAGAGAGTTCAGACTGTTTTGAAGAATAAAGGTGGTCATGCCAAATATTAAACTCTAAGCTCACTGGAAATACACAAACTATACTATATACCAACATATTTATGTTTGGACAAATTTCTTTAAATTGCTGAAGCAAAACATACAAATGGGCGTGGCTTAAGACCTTTGCACAGTACTGTATTTCACAAGCAGAGCAATCATTTGGGCCTGTTTAGACTAGGAAAAGACTAGAAAACACCAAACTGATCTAAATCCACTCAGAGTGCCCAAACCAACTTTTGAGGTCAGCCAGGTCAGATGCTTGCTGACAAGCTTCAGTCTGGGCCAAAGTTATGAACCATCTAACAGAATTGTTAAGTAGGGCCAACACTTTTTAATTTCCTCCATCAACAACTCATTCTTTCAAAACTAAAAACTAGAAAAGTATGATATCAATATAGATGCATCCCAGATATGATAATCAGGCTTTTCATAACTGGGAGAACATCTTATCTAGGTCATTATAAGCAGGTTATGATGTTTACACGCATCAAGTAAAAAAAAAAAAGTCTATCAAAACGAGTTATCCATGCAGAATTACAAGTACCTGAGCTGCAAATAAAAGTCCTCAGAGTGTTGTTTGATGTCAGGACTTTTTTTCTGCCATCTAATAATATAATTAAACTTTAGTGCCAAACTTTTTGTGGTGACTGTTTAAATAATATCCCTGATATTCCTCATACGCCCAGAGTGTGCACATGTTCAACAGTCATTCTTATTATAATTCTTATCATACAGGACAGTCAAAGAGCACATATTCACTTTAACACAACTCACGCGATGCGGTGACATTTGAACAAGATATTGTGAAGTCTTCACAATCACAGGCAGGTAACAGCCTCAGATTAACATCCATAAAGAGTACCATAGGCTGTTCCATGTTTTATTCACAACCCCTCTCTGTGCATTACCATACATATTTATAGATATAACTACATTTACATGTACACAGACATCCCTGGCCATATGTGTGCACACACACACACATAAAAAGACATGCATAGAAGTTCAGCATATCCCTGAGGGTTAAAGCTGTCATTTAAGTCCTTCACAGTGATTATGTGTGTATTCTATGGTGCACACACCATTGTGTGTGTGTGTCTGTGAGATTCAGATTGACTGATAGATGATGGCTGCAGGGCAGGTGGGCATTGAGTCATTTGCGGGTGTTGGGAGGTGCATGGTTGGAGGGGAAATCGGTGGAAAATTTCAGAGGAGGGAGGGCTGGAAGAGACGAAGTTAGGTAGAGGTAGACTGTCGGTCAGGCTGCCACTCATGCCTCATGGGAAACTGGTTCCACCGCTGCTTAAGGGCACAGCGATCAAGGCAGGAAACCGAAATAATGTGGGAAAGGAAAAGATCCAAGGCTGAAGGGGAAAGGGTAAAAGGTCGAATGTCGTGGCACAGAAAAGAAACGAGAAACTGGGCATTGCTTTATTATGGGGAAGGTAGAGGTTGTGATAGATGAGCGGAAATCAAAGACACTCACATTAAGATGCAATCTCAAAATGGGGGAATTCTGTTAAACAGCGAGCAAAGTGAGAAGCAGGTGAGTAATGTCACAGGAATGATGAGGTGAGCATGTACGGGCAGAAGAAGAAGGCATATAAAAAAAGGGGGCAGAAAGAGTAAGAAGTGTTATATATCACCGAGGCTCTGCAATCAAATCAACAGGTGATGTCATGTGGTTGAGTGAAACCCAATCGCGCTGGGTTTAGGGTGACAAGGTTGAGATTGGTAGAGGGAATGTAACCGCAGCCTTACAAAAGAGAAAAAAAATCTGTTCTCTCCATTCTCATTATCCTATCATCTCCCCCTCTCTCCACTTTCTATCAAAGCTCCTCTGTCTGTCTCTCTGCCACTCTCCCGCGCCTCCTAAGCTGCTCTGCTATTCGCTCCGGCGAGGCTTAAGATGGAGGGATTTTGCCCTCTTCTCCCACATGTCAGTTCATTTCCAGCACAGAGTGCTATATGCAGAGCCTGCATCTATCAGCAAGGAGATATAAGCTGCTATGAAGGTCAAGGGTCAACTTGTGATATTACTATGCTGTTAATGGCCCACCATGTTAGAGGGCTTCTAATACCCCTGAAAATGACTGCTCAGACAGCCGAGTGTGAGAGAGAGAGAGAGAGTGTGTGTGTGTGTGTGTGTCACATCAGCAGGACAATGAGACCACCATGCACAGTCACATGACATCAACTAATAACGATGCTTTGACTCAAAAAGAAAAAACTTTTTGGGGAGTTCATCTGCATCCGGCAAATACACACCCACACTCTACCCCCGAGAGACACACACACTTTTGATCATTCATTTGCACACCAACCAGCCTCGGAATGATTTTGACCTTTAGTTTATAGCTCCGCTTTGGCCCCTTTCTTTCTCTAAAGACTGCAAATACAGTGAGGTTTTTTAAATAGAGAGGACAAAAGAGGGTATTTTATGGCCTTTATTCAAGGTGTGATCATGTGTTTGGGTAAAAACACAAACATGGCAGTCCAGTGAGCAATCACCAAACCTACATCAGTTTTAGCTTTGCCCAGCGTGAAGTCAAAGACGTACACCGGGAGGCTTGTAACTCTAAAGCGTCCGCAGGTGCAGGCCTCATGCATTTATTTAAAGTGCATTTGAATTTTTAAACTGTTGAATTACACGGTGTTGTGATGGAGATGTGCGCATCCCGCTCATGTCTCTTCCCTCCTGATGCAATGAGCAATAAAAAGACTCACACGACCTCAGAATGGGATGCCATCCACCTTCCGCGGTACATTCAACACACTGCAGGTTTAACCTAAACGCGCACGTTCTCTTTTCCTTGAGAGTGATGGTCCCAAAATTACTGGTTCCATGTGGACATTTAAACATCAATAATTCAGTGTCACACTCATTTTGAGACATAAAAGCCATTACCATAAACAATAAAGACCACAGCTGAGTGGAACAACAGCCTTTATTGGCCTCTGTGCACCATAATACGCTTTCTATGCAACACTATGTGCTGAAATGGAGGAGGGTGCAAGATGGATGGTACCAATCATCTCTGCTTTTGTCTCAGCTGATTGAAGTATTTATCAAATGTGAACGTTAATTGATGCTCTGATGTGGTAAACGTTACGATTTCTGGATGCAGCGGTTTAAGATCTTTCTCGAGTGCAGTAATTTATGGGCGCATACTTTTTATTTTATAGTTTCAAGATGACATTGTTCAGCTAAGCTGTAACAGTTGTCACAAGGTCTATCTGATTGGGTGTGATTCATTTCTATTCCCTGAAGTGTCCTTGCATTGTCCTCCTTTCAATTGTAACTTCGCAAGTTATGTTTTTCCTTCTATTAAAGCTTATTGGAAAAAACAGAGGTCAAAAAACAAAACTATTCAGATCGTTCAAATGTGAGTCCACCATTTCAAATAGTTCTTAAGTAAAAGGAAAAAAATGTATTAGCAAGTTAATTATAGTTTGTTTGCTTATTAAAGAAGGCTTATGTCACAGCATTAAGTTATTGTTGAACAAAAATCTGAGGAACGTTTTAATTTTGCCAATCAAGGTGCAATCAGTCCTACATATAAGGATTGTTCATCTCACTAACAGCTGTCCAGCAAACATGAGTAGAAATAAGTAGGTTGCACAAATTAAAAAGCCCTTGCAGAACACGTGTCACCACCTGAGTGGTTGAAAAAGAGTGTTGTTGTCAACTTTCTCTATTTCAACCACTCGCCTGCTGTTTGAGACTCAGCCCACGTGCTGATTGGCTTTGCTAGAAAAATTGAGTTCATTTATAGATAGCACCAGTTGGCTGTATCCACCAATCACTTGCTGCTATTTCCAGTTATCCTTTCAATTGTAAATGACATCAGTCATACCAACTTTGAGCCAAGCAGTTCTGTTTTTGTCTTTCTTTTTTGATGGAGATGCATAAAATTTAATTTGGCACCACCAGTGCAAATGGCTAAAACCATGTAATCATGAGAAATAGGGACAAAATTCATTGTTCTCTTTATGCGAAAAATGTGTTCTATAGTTTCTTCTGAAAACTAAAAGTTACATGAACTGGGTAATTCAGACCACTGCATTGATACAAAGCCATTTTATATATGAACTCTGTCTGCAAATTGTCTGGATTGTCTGTGTCAGCTGCATTCTCATTATTAGAAGTACTCTAGTTGAGATGAAAGGTGGAGTAGACATTCAGCAGACATAACACACTCAGTCGCTAAATTATCCAGGCAATAGCCTGCAAGATGTACTAAGAAGCTGGGAGAGTAAAGTACACTTAATGTCTGGTCCTGACTTAGATTTGATTCTGATATGATCAAACCATTGGTGGCTTGGGAGGTGGACCGGGTTGTTTACCAATTGGAAGGTTGGTGGTTTGATACCTGGTTCCTCCAGTTCACATTTCAAAATGTCCTTGGCCAAGATACCGAACCCCTGATACATCCATATGACTGTGAGCATGTGCATGATGGGTACAGGATGAAGTGCTGTGTGCATATGTGTGTAAATATGGTGTGTGATTAAAAAAACTCTTTAACTTATAGTAGTGATGCTATATAAGCACCAGGCTTTATGTATCTCTGTACCAGAGAGCAACACAAATTATAACAGAGACCTCTGGCAGCTTGGTTAAGAAGGATGATGAAATCTAACCTGTTGTTGACAAAAATGTATATTCTAACCAAACTAGTACCGAAAATACTTTTGGTGGCTAAACCAACCAAACAGGATATAAAACAACACCAGAGGCTAAGTGTGATGTCATATGCGCTATTGACACCTTGCCTCAGGTGCCTTCAATAGCTCACACCATGGGGTGGAGCAAGGTCTCGCAGTGGTTTCGATGATGGTAAGGACCCACACCGCTTTTTACACGTTGGAGTCATTGATGACTCAGATGATCAGTAGAAGGTCAACAACCCTCACGACTTCAAATCGGAAACCCCCACTAGGCGTTAACCGGATTCTCTACCTTTTGTTTTGGACGAGAGTTGAAATGTGCTCACAAGCCTAAAGAAGTCCAGTTGCCTTTTTATTGCGTCACTCTTGAGAGTCTGCTGAACAATGACCTCCCCACCCTTCCGGCATCCGAATCTGGAATTGTACTAACCTGAAACACATTGCCTTGTACTTCCATTCACCAGGCCTCAACTGCATACATCGAATGAGGTGATAACTATCTACTGGAAGGAGGCCTCCTACTGTAAACGTCTAACAGCATGTAAAAGGGTTATGGATTTGATCCCCCATCTCTTGAATGGCAGGATTTATAATAGGCACTGTGGAGAAAAGGGATTCTTAAAAGCTTTCACGATCCTCAAGTTAACCTCTATCTTAGATCAAGGGTGGTCTCAACCTCCTTTAGGTTTCTACGGTTATCTGCTCTGTCATTGCCATTGACCTTGGCTGTCAGTCAGTCCATTTTCTTGCAGGCTTTGACTGGTTTTAAACAGATAGCTGACGTTATCTGATTTTGGTGTTCATTCTGTTCAGTCTCTGAGTTCTCCACAAATCATCAGTTTCCATCATCTGCTTCGAATATTGCTTTAAACCTCTTCTGCTTTCTTCTGTGGTGTGTGTGGAGAGTTCCTTTCTTTAGGATGCTTTCAATAAGCTTAGTTCCGGACATTCTTATATATGCAAAGATATAAAATGCAATCTAACATGTTCCTGTTTCGTTACGAGCCTAACAGTAATTTGCACTGCAGATACACTTACCTTCCTGAGTAGTACATAAGCAAATCTTGACATCACCTACCAGGACATCACACAACTCTCCACAAAAAAAAAAGCAAATCCTTCAGAAAATGAGACCAATTGTAGTTTTTCTTCACCTTTAATAACCCTCATCCTCTTGCACTACCTGGTTTGATTTACAGTCGCCAAGGTAACCACTCCATTATAGGCCTAATAGCTTGCGCAGAACAATGCACATCATAATTTTGACAAATTTCTGTATGGCTTGCTGGAAAATCATTGTCATCGTAATTGCGATTACATGTGTGTACCACAGCATGAACACATACCTGGGCACCTGGTGTATATTTTTTAAATGGTCTGGCTCTGACAGCACAGACAAAGAGGGTAGAATAAGCACCATGCTGAAATCTGTTCTATGCAGCTTTTTTCTCAGACTCCCACTGTTTGGTGTTTTCTTTTTGAAGGCGCTTTAATTTTTTTTTTTTCCCCCTTAACAATTTCTTATTCAGACAGCAGGAGGCCGACACAGAGGCACGGGAGAAACATTCTGCACGGTCGGGACTCTACGAGCTAGCATGATACAGACCACTAAAATTCAAAAGGAGCAGCTACTTTGCAGCAGGATCATATTCCCGCTTTGTAGATGCGATGAGAGCAGCACATGGACACGGAAACAAACCGGGAGGCTGCAGTCTTAGCTGAGCAGCGGCCTTTTGAATAATGAACGGTGTAATTTTCTATTTCTGTAATGCATTGTATCGGGCGTTCTAACAGATGAGAGCTCAGGTGGACAGAAGGCAGTAAAGAGCAGAAAGACTGTTGCCGGGTTTAGTGTGCTGTGGCCTCAGCTGTAATGAAGCAGGTGGATACAGAGGTAGAGGAGGGAGCTGTAATCTGAAAGGCTGTCTCCGTTATTACCCTACTGTCTTGTCATGAGGACACCACATACCGGGAAAAAGAGACAGAAAAAGGGCAGAAAAAGAGAGAGAACAAATTTAAATGTGTGAAGTAGAAAACCAGAGGGGGAGGAAGGGGAAGTAATCAGCCGCCTGGTCCCAATCATATTCTTCTCCTTTTCTTTTTAGCTGAAGCCCTGCTCCCAGCTCCGCATTTGGACACATTAAGTCGCCTAAATTATTTCATAAGCATCTCGGCCCTTACCACAAGCGAAGGAAGAATGCAAGGGAATGATGTACAAGGCACTGATTAGACCTAATTATGAATCCTGATTAAGGCTTTTAATTAGTCAAGCCAGCACTTCAGCTGGAGAGGGCGGTAGAGATGGAGAAGACAGCGAGAGAGAGAAGGGTGGAGGATGGGAGGGTTAGGGATTTTATGGAAAGCGGAGAAGCCTGCGAAGGGTACTGGGTGAGGTGCGAAGTGAGAAAAATGCAATAAAGCAAATGAGCTAGATGGAATATTGGCTTATTAATGTGACATTGAAAATGCTGAATATTAATTTGACATTTAACATTAAAAAGAAGAGAGTAGGCGACGCACAAGGGGAAGAATTTGAGATAGGAAGAACAAGAGTTTGACTTGGCTTGATCTAATCTGGGCACAAATATTTCAGGATAAGCCAGAACTTATTAGACACATAGTGGATTTTTGCGAGCGCATATTTTAAAATAGTTGACACTGACTTATGAAAAATACTGATACAAATCTTTTTCAATAATACTCTGCAAGTAATTACTGGACAAAGATGTGCAAGAGGTGACTCTGTTCCATGTCAGCCCAAAGTAGGGCTAAATATACTGTCATGGTACGCCTAATTGAAACATGTTTGGAAATTATAAATTAATATTTGCTAAAAACCAAGCTTCACAAAAAGGAAAGACCACTTTTTTTTTGTTAGATTTTACATAAAAGGAGCCAGACATTCTTTTCAAAAGATACAACAGCTCTCCAGGCTTTCTGGATGGGGTTCAAAGTTTTCTTTGGACATACATTGCTTTGTCGAAGCACTGTTTTGTTAGTTAAGCCACTAAACACTCTCCTATGAATTATTTAAGCAGTTATTCAAACCTGTTTTGTCTATGCATAACAGGCAAAATCGTACTTTCTTACTAAAAGGGAGTTTCCATTTCTGTGGTTGAATCGGTTGAAACTCTGGCGGATGTCAGAAAACAATAACACCGAGTGTCTAGGGCGATCTTTAAAGCACGGTGGCGGCTCTGTCCCGGTCAGCCAGTCGTGTTGGCAATCTTGTCAAAATTGATGGAAATATGAACACAGAAAAGTACCGTCAGATTTTTATTCATCACGCACCACCATCTGATTGTCAACAGCTTCACTTGTCAGCCAACTCTAAACAATGCAGTGAAAGCATACCTGGATAGAAAAAGCAGTCATGGATTAGTCTCCGGGATAGGCTCCAGCGCCCCCAGCGCCCCTGAAAAGGACAAGCGGAAGCGAATGGATGGATGGATGGATTGGCCTCCCACAGAGCCAGGACCTGAACATTACTGAGGCAGTGTGGGATCATAAAGAAAGCTTACCTAAGAGAGTTCAGGCTCTGTCAAAGAATAAAGGTGGTCATAACAAATACTGACTTTCAAACTGCACCTATTTACAATTTTCCTTTCACAATATAAAAGTAAATGACAGGTGGCTCGAAACTTTTGCACAGCACTCCAGTTTATTCATCTGACAAAGAAGAAAAAAACAAATCATTTTACAGCAGCCGTTTTAAACCGTATACTCCAGATAAAGCTGATGGTTCACTCCTGATTTCTTGAAATCAGCACTTACCAGCTTTCAGCTGTGCCCTGTGGTCTTCATCAGTGGATTGTGTTGACGCAGTTGTTATGAAAGAAGTAATGTTTTGAAGCCAGTCTTTTCACCGTTACCATCATAGCTTTTTGAAACCAGAAATCACAAATGAAGGGCAGATCTGGCCGTGAAACAAAGTTGTGTATTGTAGGGAATAACTTTTGCTTCCATTTCTGTAGTTCAATCTGTGAAAAATGCCAATGATAACAGTTTAACAGATATAAAATAATGTCTTGTCAGTCACATCCTAAAGCACAGCCTGCTGTTCCATCCTTCTCACCCCCAACAGAGACCATAATTTGCAAAATAAAAACCATGTTGTAAGGCTCAGAATTAAAGATGAAATCCATAAACCTGAGATCTCTTTTCAACTACACCATTCAACCCCACTATAAAGAATTAGAGACCCCTTGCTTTTCAGAAACTCTATCCTTTTTTATATACAGTCTACTGGCTGCAAGTGGCCCCTAAAGTCCCGACACACCTGACAACTGACCCAAATGAGGTGGCTGAGCTCAGGTGGCCAGACTTGCTCTGAGTGAACTCTGTCTGTCAAAGAAAACTCTGCTCCTTAAGAGCAGATACAGACCTCAAACATTAAGTGCCATCTGAGTACATAGTGTCTACACAAAAGGTGTAGTATGTGCAGCAAGTTAGTAGAGCAGCAGCAGCAGGTGCTCCTTCTGTAGATGGGCTTTATCACTTAGCACAATGAGAATTCATTACAAATACGATATTCTGGTACAGTAGTTTAAATTTCAAGTAAAAGCCAGCATGGAGCAGAAGTCTGAAAAGCACTAAGCATAATGGAACATTTCAACTTCTGCTGTTCTGTGACAACTGAGCAAACTGCTTCTGCTGATAAAAACTATATGACTGATGCCATCCTACAGAGTGGAGTGAGTGAAGCTTGACTTTTATTACTCTGTGAATCGTGTTCATTCAAAATACATGCTGTAATTTTCATTTCTAAAAATGTGCGGTTTTATACTTCTCCTTGTACAAATAAGTTGACCAACCACAATATGTTAGCTCGATATTGCATAAGGATAGAACACTTAGTCAGGTTCCTCCAATCTGGGGGAAGGTAACTAGCTCAAGGCTAAAATAAGACTGAATGGGTGCAGTGTCGGCCACGCTTTAATAGACCCATGTGATGCCCCCAAGGCATCTATGTCATTTATCTTTTATGTTTGCTTTAAAATATTTCATTTATATGTAAGTTATAAGGAACCGTAAAAAGGTTAAAAATGTTAAATGAGAAGATTTTATTTTGAAGGTGAACTTGCTAATAACCTCACTTCCTGTTGGATTACCTGGTTCATTACCTGTTACTGACTCTTCCTGGTTGCTCTGAGAGGGAGACTGACATGCAGTCATGCTCTGGGGCTTATCTACAGCTATCCACTTGGAAACATTGATCAAGTTGCAAAACAGTTTTGGGCCCGTTGGAGCCGAGAATACGTACCAGCTTTAAAACAAAGACAAAAATGGACAGTGCCACGCAGAAACGTTCAAGTTGGGGATCTGGTTCTCCTCAGGGACAAACGAACTGTCCGCAACTACTGGCCCATGGCCAAAGTCATGGCAACTTTTCCTGGGCAGGATGGACATGTGAGAAAGGTTGAGACATAAAGTCTAAGGAGCTTGGAAAGAAAAGCGTCTGGACTTCTTTGAGTTGCTTGAAGACGTTTCACCTCTCATCCAAGAAGCTTCTTCAGTTCTGAAGCAACTCGTCTTCAAGCAACTCAAAGAAGTCCAGACGCTTTTCTTTCCAGGCTCCTTAGACTACGATGACCTGTATGACTGAGAACCTTCACAGACATGTTGAGATATAAACGACCAGCCAAGGTGATACAAGAACCTTCCTAAGGCCAGTTGCACAAGTAGTTCTTCTTCTGCCTAAGGACTGATTTAAGGACTGTTGTTTTGGACTCCTTCAAGTTCGTAGTGGCTTCACATAGGCGGGGAGTGTGATATCTCAAAGGCATTTATGTCATTTATCTTTTATGTCTGCTTTAAAAGAATCCATTTATATGCAAGTTATAAAGAACAGCAAAAAGGTTAAAAATGTTAAACCAGAAGGTTTTATTTTGAAGGTGCACTTGCTAATAACCCAACTTCCTGCTGGATTACCTATATTGGTTCATTTTCTGTTTACTGACTCTTCCGGGTTGCTCTGAGAGGAAGAGTGACATGCTGTCATGCTCTGAGGCTTATCCACAGCCATCCACTTTTAAACACTGTTCAGGCAGCGCCATAAGTCTATATATTCCACGACAAAGGTTTAGCTTGGTGTTTAATCAGAGTTGCTACACTATAACCCATTTGAGAATGTTTCATCAACTATAGTCAAGCTGCTGCAATGGTCACAAGGATTCTTCTCAATAAATATACATTTGAATAATACTGTAGGGTAGTACCGTGCAAAAGTCCCAAGCCATTTTCTCATTTCTACATATTTTTGTTGGAAAATTGGAAATAGTTGCAGTATATACGACAAATTTTTTTTTTGGATATTTTTGATAAATCTTCAGGAATAGTTCTCCAGACTTCCTGAGGCTTCTTAAATACTCTTCTTAGTTTTCTGAATTTGATTCTGCTTTCTGTAAAGGTGACCCCACACTGCTTCAATGTTGAGGAGACCATGTATGATTTACTGCATTGGCAGTGTGTTTGGGATAATTGTGATGCTGAAAAATGATGTTTCCAATCAAATGTATCCTAGTGGGTCTTAGATGGTGGATCAAAGTCTGACTTTCCAGTTTTGCATTGATATTTCCATTCATCTTGACAAGTCATTCTTCATTCCACAAGTTATCATTGGTTTTCAGTCCAGTTATTGAGTAATACTTCAGTCTTTTCTCCCTGTTTTCCCTTATTTAAGAATGGTTTCTTGACAGCCACCCTTTAACTCAGTCCATTTCTCAGGAGGCTTGAAGAACAGATGAAAGGCCAGCTGTGTCCCTCAGGTACCGTGTCAGGTATTTGCTGGATGTTTTCCTTTTTCTCAAGAACATGACTTTCAGAACCTGTTTATCTGCTGTAGATCGTTTTTAGACCTGCCACTTCTTCTTTTCTCCTCCACTTGTCCAGCTTGTCAAGGACACACTGCACGCCATGCTCAGATATGCCAAGTTTTCAGCTGATGGCTCTTTGGTAATCATCTGGTTGGTGCAAAAAAATGCTATTTTCTGCCCGTCAAACTGTGTTATCGTTGGCATTTCTCATTCAGCTAAAGAAATGGTATCAAATGATATGTTTTTGCAACAAGCTGCTAGTAACAAACTGCCTCAAATTGGTTCTTTGCTAAGTTTTCTGTAATGTAGACAGAATATTGGCTGAGTTAGGTGCCTTCTTTATCCTTGAATGTTTCATTCGTCAACATCAAATGGCTTAACCAACAAAAAGTGCTCTTAAAAAGCAGCCAATGCTCAAGGAAAACTATATTTTAGAAAGCCTGGAGAACTATTGTTAACACTACTACTAAATTATAACTCTGGCTGCTTGGAAGCAAAATATAAAGAAAGGAGGGCTGGCTAAAGAGTTTTGCACAACTCTATGTGTCATGTAAAAAAAAAACATGTTTTTTTCATTTTTTATTTTTTTTAAAAAGCAGTTTGTAATATAATACAATTGCGGTGCCATTTCTACTGTTAATCTTGGTTTTCCGAGATTCTAATTGTATTTTTCCTGTACGAGTGGTAGAGCTGCTGGGGTTGTGTAAATTAATAAACAGCTTCAATAGTTAAACCAGCACATGCTCCTGGAAATTGCTTCTAAGCTACACACAACCCTACTAATCATCCAAGCAGGGAATAGAAATGTATTTCCATAAAAGACAATCACATGTCAGTCCTCATTCTTAGTCTTTGACCTGACTCGACCACGTCCATTGCGCGTGATATTCCCTGAGGATTTTCTCTGTGGAGTACAGGGACATATGTTAAGTGTGAGAACCACATCTGTGCCTTGCACCAGAGAATAGCAGGCGATGCTGATAGTATCCTTTGACTTCCCCACCAGTGTTTGCATCCTTCCTTCTGATCTTCCTCTGCAGTAGAGCCCTGATTTGCCTGCGCGCTGTTGATCTCCATGTTCTGACAGATCCTCGTTACAAACATAACCTCTCAGTTGTTACATTCTTCGCCTCTCATCTTCCTCCTTTCCTCATTTTCTTGTGCTTTTCCTTTGTTCTACTTCCCATCTGGCTTTTTTTCCCCTCAAAGTACTTTATGCGCTCTCCCTCTCTCTCTCTTTCCCCTCTCTACTGTAGACCATTTGGCACAAACCTCATCTCTCCTCCTCTCATCCCTCGCTCTCACCTCAATTTTCGGTTGTTGCATAATTAATTAGCAGCACTGTTCACTATCAATGCAATTACTCCAGAGAATGGGGAAAGAGAGAAAGGGAGAGAGAGCGAGAGGGGAGGGAGACAGGGAAATAAAATGGGAGAACAGGGCCAAAATGGAAATGCCATGAAAAACATGGAATAAAAAGGAGGAGAGACAGAAAGGGAGGGTAATTTCAGCCCTTAAAGGGATGAAGTCAATATGGGCTAAAATCAAAGTGGTAATTTTGACAATGCAAAATCCATTTGCAGGCTCTGGGATCCAGACTGGGAGACAACACGGGTTTGGTTTAAAAGGGAATATTATACAAATCCTAATATTCTTTTTAAAAAAAGACATCATCCATATATGTCCTCTCCTCATTGCATTTAAGATGTTTGATTAGTCATCTTTAAAAAGCTGGATAGTTTCCGGACCCACAGAAAGATCTGCATGCACAAAAGCTGACGGCTTCATGGCAGATTTATACGCCTGAGTCATTATGAAAGTGTTTGCATGTGTGCGAGCCTAACGCCCATTGCCAAAATAATTCACAAATTCATGTCAACACTCTGCTGTTTAATCTTGTTTGGACAAAACCCAGACTCATTCCAAGTCCGGATACGGCAGATGTGTTACGCACAACCATAGGCTTCGATACACTGTGTACCGTGACCCATAGCAGCCTGCTAATCAGAACAACAGCGCATTATGAAGGTGGGTCACATTTATGATTTTTCTCGCTTCCGAGATGCTGCATAACAAGCGAGCACTGAAGTCCAGCTGAAACAAAGTCATACTTGTCGAAAAACTGATATTTATTTGGCTACAAACGTTCCAACTGTTGCTGGAAGCTGTGATATATATATATATTTTTAAAACGACTGATGTTTCAAATGAAGACATATGGTGCAAAGCGTGCGTGAAGGTATGCACATTTTTCAGTGAGAAATACCAGGTTGTCTGTGCAGGAGCAGTTTTCTTTAGTCTCGATACCTCTGGTGTCCGCTAATTTGATTTTTTTTTTCACTACCACTGCACCATAAAGGACACAATTACAGGTCACATATTTGGTAGTGGTCGACCGAGATAAGTAGAAGCAGCATTTACTAAAAATGACATTTCTGCTAGTGTCTGGTTTGTAACAGGCCAATATCAGCTGGTATGTTGTTACCAGACAGAAGGCATTTCAATTTACTTGCAGTAAAATCCACAGTATCGCCCCGCAGAGATGACAAATTATTTATTGTGTCAACAGCACCAGTTTCACTTTATGCCATTTACCAAAGGAAAAAAGAAAAGCACCACTTTGTAGAGCTTTGTTTTACTCCACCTAGGAACTTGGCCTTTAGCAGAGATTTAGCCAGGGCCCATTACTTAACTCTCTTAAGGCCAGTTCATTCAAGGATCGATGCCATTTGTCTGTCTTTAATTTGTTAGCCAGACGTCATATTAGGCTGTTGATGCTGGAGTCCAGTATTTCATCCATGACTGAGGGATCAGTGGAGTGTGATGCATATGGAGAGGCTCACCATACCAAATCACCAGCAGAGAGGAGATGTTCTCTGCAGTCTGACAACCCGTAAATGACAGATGGACTAATACGACTTAATTCCTTCCGCCTGTAATTCTTTGTCCTCTTCTTAACAATATAATTGCGATTCAAGGCTGGACACGTTTTCGCATACAATGCAACTGGTGTCATTAAATGCTATTCTTGGCAGCCGGCTACACTCTCTGTCATGAGCTGTCAAGTCTATTTGATTCAGCGCAGATACTCATTGTCTTTACACTGGAAATAATAAACAGGATGGGTTAAAAAACTTGTCAAGTAACGGAAGAGAAGGCGCACAGGGAAAGCTATTTCAGTGCATCTCTATTCATCTGCGGCCCATTCAGCCCCATTTGATTGTAGTTTCTATGGCTTTACTTTCAGACGCCCATTACTGAAATAGCAATTCTATGATCATTAATGAGCAAGTCGCACAAAGGCATCAGCAAAGTGGAGACCAACACAGTTTAAAAGGAATTTATTAACACAACAGCCGTATACAACCTTTTGTCTGCGTATGAAAACACACATAGGCAGAGTAAAGCTGAAAGGTAATCCTAATTGCAGGCAAATGTATTCGATAATATTGTTGCAGCACTTTATCATTGGAGAATGTGATTTGCATTGAAATGTTTTGTGTGTGTGTGTGTTAATTGTTTACTGCGGGCTAATTAAAGCCTGCCTGTCACTAATGATGATCAGTGCTCTCTGCAGATGGAGGCAGCGGTGACAGACCCCAACAGAGGGAGCACGGGAACAAAGGAGGCGACAGAGGGTGACAGGAGGACACAGCAAAAGGAGCCACGTGAGGCTTCCTTTTGCTGGCTCTAGGGATGTCTGTCGGTCAGTCAATCAATTCGGTCCAGACTGACATATCTCAACAACTACTGGATAAATCCACCGCCTTCAACTCCAGGGCTAAGGTCAGAACTGCTGCTGTCTGACAGATACGCACAAGGTGTCCTTTTGTGCCACTTCCATGATGCACCGAGTTATGGCAACTGCAAGTCTGGACACTACGGACACATGTTAAGGACTCTTTGGTGTCACATTTGTACAAGCTGAGTAGCCACATTAACAGAAATATGGCTAAACTTGATCAAAACATTCAGCACAAACCTCCACTGTCTCTGTGTTATTTAGTTTTAAGGGACTAGTGCTGTATAGTCTATATTTTATTTTCATGCTTGATTTTGTATATGATATTTTTAAATGTAGTGAATGTATTCCATTGTTTAGTAAAAATTATTTTACATGTTTAATAATAAAGATAAAGTTACTTTGTGCATGTATTCAGTGCATTTACATGGTTATAATCTCTTACTGTATTGTACATAATAAAGCTATAATAAAGTAACCTAACATGCCTGTGTGTTGTTAATACAAACAATGGCTGTAAGTTATAAAGTTTTTAAATAGCTCTATATAGCATTATTAATGTTTTAATCTTCAGATCAGTCTATTAAGCTTAAAGGAGAGGTCAGAGGTCAAATGTGGTATGATATCTTTATATAGCACTTTCTGTATGTTGATAATAAACTTCACTCTTGTCACAGTTTCTAAGTTATAAGGCTTTTTGTCAATTTTTGACCAATAAAGCTGTAACGAGGAAACAAACACTACTAAGACTGTAACCTCTGATGAGGAGGTAATAAAAGCAAAAGTACAAACCTGGTAAAAACAAAATTGCTGTCGTCAGCAGAACACAAAGCTCTCAAGCAGCGGCAAACAGTCTGACAAAATATGCGACTTATGCCCCTACACTAGACTTTTAAAACAGGATTATCTCTCAGTGTCCAATATTGCTGTGGTCATGAAAACGTCAGTGCCAAAGGATGTCTTCTGAGTATCTCAGCAGCATCGGTGGTCCTGGGATGAGAGCACGCTGGCTGGAGTGACAGGATGGATGCAACTGAAGATGAATCTGATTGTTTCCTTTGGCGTGAGTTTTAACTTGTCTTGCAAACTTGCCCAATATCAAACTAATACATCGGCTCACAGTTTGTACTAGAAAGTCTCTTATTATTTTAGTTGCTGTCCTATTTTTACTTCCACCAAGAAGTGTCTTGATGCATGCTCAATCATTCAGGTAAGGAAATCACAACTTTTTGGGGTTCACCAAGGATCAGAATAAGCAGTTCTGACCAATCAGGCCAACAACTGCGCTGGTACTGAATCTACAAATACTAAAATAATCCTGTTTTACCTCAGACACACAGCTAGATTTGCTCCGGGTCAATTGGCTATCTGAGATTATTTCTCGGCCTCCTCAGATGTGGTCCCAGCCCTGCTCAAACTGCCCCACTGACATCCTGAAATATGTACGAAAGCAGCTGCCATACAGCTTCGACTCCTGGATCAAACCACGAAAGTCTCCCTGCTGCTGCCTCCTCATTAGAACTGGATGAACCCAGAATCAAATTTCTTCCTTCTTCTTGTTTAGAAACATCAGGAGCAACTCATCATCACTTCATGTCGGCTTCGTTTTTTTCCACAGTGCATTTTTGAGGATGAATGTTCGCTCTCAGTGTGTGTATATATGTTACACGTCGAGTTTGTCAAGTTTGTATACGAAACATTCAGACTTTCGCAGCACATTTGGTGTGTAGTGCCCTTTATTCTTTTGGAGCAAGATTACTCATAATGTTAAGGAAGGCTTCACATGAAAGTTTTCATTAGTGATTTACATCAATCCACAAATATCCACAAAGTATGACATGATGCTCATATACTCTGAAATAAAAGTCGTTGCCTTGATGTTAAGAAGAAAATATCACAAAGTAATTCATGTATAGTGGAAGGAATGTCCAGCATTGACAGGAGGTGTACATCAACTTAACTTCACTATCAAGGCTAATATAAGGTGGTGAAAGCTGCATAATGTTATGCAGACAGACTGGGATCTTTACTGCTGTGACTAGTTACGGTGCTCATGCCACAACTTTTTCACAGACTCAGCTTTGCAACCACAGTTTAATCAACATCAATCGCAACATCAGAAACAAACTTGACTTCACAGCCCAGCTGATGGGGAAATAATGGCTGCTATGTAAATAAAAAGCTGCTGCAAGCCTTTAATCAATTTCACAGATTCTTGTGTAGATTTCAACAATAATAAAACAATGCAGGAAATCAGCAAAAACATCTAAACAGTGTTTTAGTCTAGGATTACATCTCTCATTTCATGTTTAATCTCCTGCTCACTGGGTCACCTGCAGTTTGCCCTAGAAGTCTGTGCGCATGCCTCGTTTCAAGTATGCCTGAAGCACGCACAATCTCACAGCGCCGTTCTTCTACAAATACCAGTTTGTGCGTGAAACTGCCATGTGTGTGGTTTCTGTATACACTCTATTTATGCATCTGGCCCCGGGACACTGAACTTGGGAACGCAAATGGATTGCAGTTGTTATGTTATTAATCACACACATTTTCTGTGCTGTGAAAAAAAGATCTGCTGTGGGCACGTTGCCACGATAGTATTTAGCTCCGAGCACTACTCTGCCAAAATTCTGCCTCAGCTGCTACCATGACTTTTTGTCTTGTTTATGCGAAAATGATATACGCTTCAATACGGACTGAATCTTTCTGGTGAAAATGTTCATTTAATTATTTTAAAATAAACCAAAATTAGAATGAATAAGCATCTGTTCAGACTCGTATATTAGTTGAGACTTTAACAGAGGGAGCACCAAAATTTAGTTGGATTAATTCACTTAATCCAAATATCAAATATGGTTGGATTCCCTTTTTCTGCTCTTGGTTTGTGATGTTGAATAATGACCAGAATTTCCAGGTCGCTACGATGTCGCAGTGAATTTGATTTTTTGGATAAAATCTCATCAGTGTTTTAATCCTGTTCAGCATCAGTGTTATTTTTAATAGGAACCTATTATTCTTATTTGCCAGCATCATATGTTTGTGCACTCCACTAGAATAGCTTTGCATGGTTTACAGCTCAAGGTAATTAGCATTTATGTCACCCTAAGTTTTAAAATAAGTCCTTTTAGTTCCCGTTAACCCGAGCGCCATTTTTAGGACAACCTTGTTCTGATTGGCTGGCCCTCGTGAACAGAAGTTTGAAGAGCAGGTGGGTGGAGCTAAAATCATTAGCATTTATGTCATCCTCATTTTAAAAAGAAGTCTTTTTAGCTCCCGTTAACCCAAGCTCCTTTTAAAGACAACTTTGTTCTGATTGGCTGCCCCTCATGTGCAGAAGGTTTGAAGAGCAGGTGGGTGGAGCTAAAAACATTAGCATTTATGTCATCCTCAGTTTTAAAATAAGTCCTTTTAGTTCCCGTTAACCCGAGCACCATTTTTAGGACAACCTTGTTCTGATTGGCTGCCCCTCGTGAACAGAAGTTTGAAGAGCAGGTGGGTGGAGCTAAAATCATTAGCATTTATGTCATCCTCAGTTTGAAAAGAAGTCCAATTAGTTCCTATTAACCCATGCTCCTTTTTTAAGACAACGTTGTTCTGATTGGCTGCCCCTCGTGGGCAGAAAGTTTGAAGAGCAGGTGGGTGGAGCCCTGTGCTTGACATCTATAAATGTGAATAGAATACATTGTTTGTTACATAGATTATGTAATCTCCAGATGGATATGCTGTATACAGATAAAAATGAATAAAATTTTAAAAAAGAACAGGATGTACACAACATCAAAGTATGCATGTACAGTATCATTATCTTTTATTTAGTGCTGAACACAAGTGCATCATTTGAAAAAGAAAACTGTTTCTTTTTAATTATTTAAACCCAGACATTGTGCACGTTTGCAGCTGTAATAAGATGTGTACTGTATGTGCGTCCCGTTTGTTCCCGGGCCTGCATGTTACTCCGCATCGGCCTCCCCGTGTGCCTGACTGTGCGTTAAAGACAGAGAGCTTTGTTCGGGCTTGTGTCAGTCACTGTTAGCTGAAATAGATGTGTTTGTTAGTGCTTGTCTTTCTCCATCACTGAGTGTCCATCCACATTAGATCCTACGGCAGGATTAAGTGGCACTGCTGAAGGTACACGGCGGCCAGGAGTGGTTATATCTTCATTTGCGACTGGCAGCTGGTGATTTGTTCCCGTGCACATCTCATAGGTGTGTGCGAGTGTGTGTGTGCGCGCGTGCGAGTGTCAGTATGCATGCATGCACACGGTGACAGAAATAAATGGAAAGTGAAGAGATTTTAACTCAACCTGATCGACCGTGTGTATATCACATGTAGCGATAAGTATTTGTGTCTTTGCACGAGCGCGCGTGATCGAGAGACAGAAAACAGTCGGGAGTGACTCTTGCTAAATGTCGGGAGAAGTTTAATCTCTATGATAAGAGAGGAAAGATCACAGGTGAAGGTTGCTGATGTAGAATTGATCAGCGGGATGCAGACCTGGATCATTCTCTAAAAACAATCTGGACAGGAGACACTCGGGAACGCAACTTACAAATGAAAGCGGATAAAATGAACACCACAGCAAAGGAGACTGTTTTGTGGTGAATAGTTCCACCTTTTAACACGTCCGCTCGAACAAAAGCTCCATGGATGGATCGGCAGTTTTGTAAAGCTTGACTGAAACGGAAACAGTTAACCCTTGAGAGTCGCTTGTGACTTGTAAATGGCTGTAAAAGCACTCAGTTTGAGAGCTTTGTTACTTATGTGAGACCCCAGACTGGGACACCAAACCCACCTGCAAGGAAATACAGTCTTCATACAAGTTTGACTTTACATGGGTTTGCCTGTTTAGCTGATATCCATCCACTTATGTCCAGTCAAATCTAACCTGAACTAAACTGAATGTTCAATTCAATCTTGGTATATATAAACCCAACTGAACGCTTTACTGTGTACACCTTACTAGTAATGGGTAGGGCCCCTTTTGGCTTCAGAACTGCCTTAATTCATCATTGCATGGGTTCCAAAGGTCCTCGGCTTGAGATCTAGTGATTGTGGAAGTCATTTAAAAAAACAGTCAATTCATTGCCACAATTAAGAAACCAGTTTTAGATGATACAAGCTTTGTGTAGTGTTACCCTGCTAAAAGCAGTCATCAGAAGGTTGGTGCACAATGGTCATAAAGGATTGGGCATGGTCAGCAACAATACTCAGTGGCCTTTAAGCAATGCTTCGTTGCTGATATGGGGTCCAAAGTGTGCCAGGAAATTATCCCCAACACCATTATAATCCGACTACCAGCAAGGCAGGATGGATCGCTTATTTAATTTGGTTTTGCACCAAATTCTGATTCCTACTATCCAAATGTTGCAGCAGACTCATCCGACCAGACTACATTTTTCCAGTCCTTGGTTATGTCTTAATTTCCTGTTTCATCTCAGGGAGCGGCACTCACTGTGGTCTTCTGCTGCTGAAGTGCATCTGCTTCAAGAGTCGGTGTACTGTGCATTTAAATATGGTCTTCTGCATTCCTTGGCTGTATGAGGAAATTTCACCGCTGGACTTGTTGCACAGTCAGCATCCTGTCACGATACCACGCTGAAGTCTCATCCACCCAGTCACACATTCTGTATCTGACATTCACACACTAACATGCGATTAATGCATCAGGGGAAACTTGGAGTTCAGTATTTTGGCCAAGGATACTTGGCATAGGACACATCGGCTCTAGGAGCAGGGGACCAATCCACTGATCTTCTGCGGTCGTGTTCAGAACATAACCAGACTTTTTATTTTTTGTTTCCAGTATTTGTGTTAAGCTAAGCTCCCACTATATATTTTCTATTTATCTCACAGACATCAAAAACCAATAATCTTCTAATTTTCCTCTCAACAAGAGCACTAAAAAGCACATATTCTCAAAATGTGAACATTTTATTCCAGACTAGATTTTTTGTTGTTGGTTTGGAACCACAAAGAGCTCTAAAGCAACAACACGACGCTGTGTGGTATCGCAGCGCTTTTAAGGGAAGGTCAAACTATCCTGTTGTTTCACGAAGATTTCAAGGTATGGTCACAGCTGCTCCTGTGTTTTTGTGTGTGACAGCATATGCATCTTTAGATGAGAGACACAAAGAGAAATGCAGGCATGGATCATTGTCAGCCATCTGCCAATTTTACCGCCCCGCGGCCAAAACAAAATGACTATACATAAAATAAGTACAAAGGAATTAGAGTCACTGGTGTGGGATATAAATCATACAGTCTGCAGCAAGCGAGCCAACCCGTGTTAATTTGGGCCCAGCCATGCCTACTCATGTATGTCCTTCCTTGGCCAAGCTTCCAGTGCCAACTTCCAGCAGCACCTGCTTCCTCCCAGTTCCTGCCTGAACAAAACCAAATATTTTCATATCAGCATCAGATTATATAAAGAGAACAATAATTGTGTGTAGCAAACAAGAGCCTAATAGCGAGTGACATATTAAAAAATGACATATTGAAAAAAGCTTCTTTTTTTAGTGTGATAAAAGTGGGTAAACTTCATTTCCTGACTTAAAAGCTGAATAAACTATGTGTGTTTATCCTCTAACGGTGCCAATCAGCTCTTTGTCTATCTCACTGCCCCCAGGGTCCTGGCCCATATGCCTGCCTGGTCTGCGAGCCTGATCACACAGGTCAGGACCCTGCCAGCCTCACTGGAATATAAGTGTGTGTGTGTGTGTGTGTTTGGATAGGGGGGTGGGCATGCGAAAGAATGAGAGTGTGCACGTCCATCTGTTACAATCGAGGTGCATCGTGTGACAGATCACCCCTGACCTCAGCCCTCGGGGAGGGAGCGTGCTCATGTATATGTGGATTGCTCTTGTTACAAACTACAGATGTACTGTGTTCATATGCATCTGCCTATGATCATGTACAGGTTTTTGTGCTTGCATGAGGCCCCATATGTCTGCGTCTATCTTTCGAAGAAATGCCTGACTCCCGTCCTGTGAAGGCACCCTTCCCCCTCCTTTCCCCCCGTCATCTTTTTCGGAACCAGATGGGGTGCCAGGGTCACCTCTGACCCCCTGCTGCACTGTGACTGACGGGACAGGCCAGACTCACCACCCCCCTGCTATTGTACCCTGATGGGCATCTGACACTACTCAGACCCATTCATTAACAGAGCTACCACCACGCACCTGAGCTTCCCGAGCTCCTTAATAAGTGTGCCAATCAGTGTTATCCTATAGGCAGTTTCCTTCACTAGCCCTTTGTTGTCCAAGATGTATCATAGTGCTGTAATCAGTCACCTGTCATGTGGCACTTGAACTTTTTAATCATGCTGACAATCAACGTATTAGACATTAGAAAGCAACTGACCTTTAGTCAACGGGTCAGTTCACACAAATTGCAAAAACATTACTTATCTCTTGTGTAATGGGCTATGTCAACACTTTTATGGGGACAATCAGTACGAAATAGTCCAAGTGAAATTTGTGAGGTTTTTTAAATAATTCATTAATCACCAAATTCAGAGAGTGTCACAGTTTTAGGAAAGTTCTTGAGTAGACCCAATTGCTGACCAAAGGCTGGTTGTAACATTAAAGATGGTTTTTTAATTAAAAAAAAATATATGAGGCAGCAGGAATATGTAGCAGCAAACAAAGCTAAACCAAGTGCCCAAAACAAGATAAAGCCAGAAGAGAACCAGAACTAACCAGAGCAGAGGACTCAGAAACAGGAGGGAGAGCAGACAGAGAGAGAAAACACAGGCTAATACACACACCGGGGAGCAGTGTAATAAGGCACAAGTGAACTCAATGAAGATAATAATGAGGGCGGGAAAAAGGCAGGAAAGCCACATGAGGAATTAACCTTCAAAATAAAGTAGGGAGTCAAGTGTAAGGGGGGAGCGAGAATAAAGTCGCCCAGATAACAGTGAGATGCAGACGGGGGAGGGCAAGGTGGACGTGGAAGGGGAGGACACTAAACAACGATCAACAATAATACCACGACACCAAGTGTTTGTACCATGGCTAAAGTGTCATTAATACATATTTGTCATATTGTGGTTCAGCAATATCTCTCTCTCTCTCTCTCTCTCTCTCTCTCTCTCTCTATATATATATATATATATATATATATACATTAATTATTCTTGGGATGTAAGGGACAGTTTCTTTTCAGGAGTGTAAAAACTGCAAATCCGTCATCAAGGCCATCAGGAGGAGGTAGATGTTTCCCTCTCAGGATCTCAGAAACAGCCTCGTGCTAACACTTTGAGACAAATTAGCATAGAGACTCAGTCATAGCTGCTGTAAATCAATTTTTCTCCTTGCTGATATGTAATGAACACCATCTTTACCTATGAGAACTCTTTTCTTTCCCTTTCGAAGATTGCTTTTTCCGCTCCACTGTGAATTTTTAGGTATCATGCGAGTGCAGGATGAATGTTTTCTTTATGTTTATATATGTACACAAGAGGTCAATCTGTTTCCCTCATAAAAAAAATATTATCTCCCTCTCTTGTTTCCATGCATGGCTAAAGTGCAATTTTGTGCAAGTGTATTGGCCTCCGTGTAGCTACATGACGACTGCAGTGTTTGCTTTTACTGTAGTAGTTTTATCGTTATCTTGAACAGATGCAACGAGATAACAGGCACAGAAAATAACACCAGTCGCCCAGATAAGACAAAAAGTGGCACATAGTGTGTGGGAAGCAACGAAAGCATGACCACGTTACAGACGACGCACGCAACATGCGAAGGTGTGGGTTTTTCAGCGTAATCAGCCCGCTTATTTAGTAGAAACAACCGGCTCATTGGTTTGAAGTCAGCTTTACATTTGTTCTCTTAAAAGCAGCTGGTTCCAAAAACAAGTTTCAAAAGGAAAGAATTTACAAAAGTCTAAATAAAAGCAATCTGAAAAAAATAAATAAATTTGCCATTTGCAATCCTCATCCTTTGGGAAAACGTGCATATGCAACGGTGTGAAGAAAAAAGGAAAAAGAAACATTAGAGGTTTTAAAGGTCAGATGTTGGCTGTGAAGCAGTGTCTGTACTCAAATGAAACCCCCGGGGCCGTGTTTTGAAGTGAGCGTTTAAAATGAGTACAGTGAAAAGCACAAGCAGTCACCTCTCACTTTGTGAAGGTTACACTATTTAAAAAGGGCACCCTGTCCTAGAATGAAGGGCTTTCAGGACTGCGTGCCACGTACAGTAATCTTGCAAGCCCACGACCAACCTCTGTGACTCCCACTGAAGGTGTCACCTCGAGATGCTTTTTCAGTTTAACCCACACTTTGGTGTTGACCGTGACATTTTGATACTGCGATATTGAATATTTCAGAGGACAAGTTTGGTTTCCAGCATAAAAGAATTCCTGAACCTGATATCATCAGAAATGTAAGTAATCCCTCACTGATTGCACAGCTGATGCCAAAACACATCTGCAACATAACTGTTTGCCATATGTTGAATTTATTTACTGTATTTTATTTGTATTTTTTGCAGTGGTGAACCTTTAATAATTTAGGAGTCTAATCTACATCTGTGCTGTCTTTCCGCTTAATAAACAAAGACAGTGTTTCAGTCTAATTTAATCCAACAGTTAATCGCTGGAGATTACAGAAACACAATAGGTTTTCATGCTGAGCAGTTAAATGAAACTCCTGAATTTGCACTCAAATTGCTATCAAGCTTTCATCAGAAGCTTCTTTAATGTGCTAAATGCAAAAAAAAAACAACCCAAAAGACAAGAATGTGCAAAAACAAAACCCAAGAAATCCTCATGGAAAATAAAACGGCTCCAAATTAATGAGATGTGAACAATAGCTGCATTTCAAATATTCTAATTTATGATGCATATTATAGATTACAGACTTGGCACTTGTCTGTGGGATTAAGAACGTGGAGAACTTGTGCAATTACCACAAATCAAAAAGTTGTCCTGAGGCGATGCAAGTTCTGTGCAAGAAGAATAGACGATTTAAGCCAAACAGATTATTTTGAATGCCATGCTAATTTTCATACACAGCTCTAATTAACCTTTATTCAGGTTGCGCTAAATGGCTGCGACTCTAATCTAACAATCGCGTGCTTTCATCACTGCAAGAACCCTGTTGCCCCGGTGACAATCAACATCATTGTTTCACGTGGCCTGATTTCAATCTGAACCTGATTTTGAGAAAACCTCAGAAGAAAGAAAAGGTCAGAAGGCAGTCGCTCAGAAAAGCAATGGAAAAATGTGGACAGTAAGATGTTTATGATTTAGAACAAAATGTGACAGCAGTTATCGTTAAACCTGGAGCGCTAAACGGTTTCATTACTACATCCCGAGTTGATTTTTTTTCTTTCTTTTTGTTTGTTTGCTTCAGATTACTTTAACTACCTTCCTAAATGTTTGCTTATGCCCTGGCTCATGTTGCTATTGCTCCCACTGAAGAACTCTGGATGACCTTAACAACAACATGTGTTTCATTGAATATTCCAGAGGCCTTGAGCACTGTTAGATGGCAGCACATTGATTTATAAGTGCTGTATGTAAACACAGGATGCATTTACAAATGATGGTGGATGGGATGAACCGACTGCCCCTGGCCAATTAATTAATAACATCGATGTCACACATGCCACACAGTACATGCTGACTTACAAACTCTCCTCTACAAGCTCTGGAGCCTGTAGTATTAATGCACGGAAATATTGAACATGACATTGAGACGCTGTCACGTTGTGACACACACGGGCATCGGCCAACTTTACACTCCTCTGTGGTCAGTGAGCTCGTGTTCACATGATGAGTTAGGATTCAAGAAGCCTAAAAAGAATTATGGCTTTGGTTCTGTTTATTTAGCTCAGTGACTGTGTCAAACTGAAGAGGAATACCACCTTAAAATTTTGCTAACGTTGCTGCTTTGGTGAAAATTGAAAAGAAAATTGTTCCATAAAATCTAATGTGGCACATGCTGGGTGAGTGGAATTTGACTCTAATGATACCTCACGTTCACCAATACAGTGCTGTGCCACCCCTCATTTCTTCATATTTTGCTAGGAAAATGGGAAACGTGCAGCAATTTATTGAAAATGTATGAATATGAATAGAAATACAGCATACAAAAATACAAAAATTCATTTAGTATGACTGTTTTTTATTCTTTAAGACAGCCTGAGCTTTTTTTGGCAAGCTGCTTTAATATTATTGAGATCCACACTGTGGGGAGGCCAATCCATGACCAATAGGCCCTGTGTGTGTTTCTGCAATGGCCCTTTACTGCATTGTTTTTGGGATCATTGTCATGCTGAATATTTATGCTGTTGCCAGTCAGATGCTTTCCAAATGATATTGGTGTGGTGGCTCTAAATATGACAGCAGTTTTTATCTTCATAATTCCATACGTTGCAACGAGATCATGACACCATGACCTCCACTGTGTTTTAAAGGTGGCTGTAGAGACTCACTCACAATATCTGCTTTGCACATATTAACAATGATTTAAAGCAAAAATTCGGGTCATTATCGAAGACCTTCAGATAGCATGGAGAACTATTAGAAGTTGACAGTTCTTTCTAAAAGATCACGAGTATGTCAGTCTGGTTCCTCGGAAGCAAAACATAAAGAAGTGAGGGGTGTCTCAAAAGTTTGGCACAGTACTGTAATTCAGGAGATATGTTGAACTTCAACCCATTGGTAATCCCAAACAGCTCGAGGTACAGACATGAAATTGGTGAAAAGCGTTGGTACTGTAAAATTTTAAGCTTTTTTCTAAGATTCCAACAACTTATGTGAAAAAAGTATATAGTTCGCATGTTTATATCAGCAGATTGATGCATGTGAGCACAGCCTCAGCTACTAGTCACCTTAGTATCACCTTAGTAAAGATGTAAGTAAATGTAATTATTGTAGTCATAACATAAATTAGCAAAGCATTTGTCAGGATGAGCCAGAGATGCTGACTGCACCCTGTACTTCAGCGCAATGCAACCTCGTCTCATTTTAAACTTCCAATAAAAATTCTGATTAAGAGAGGAACCAAAGACGACTTAAACCAGCTCACTGTACTGTTGATTTCTACACTATCTGCCTATTTAGCCAGATCACAAAGGATTCAAAGTTTTAATATACACTGGTTAAACACCAAAGACTATAATGATCCTTTTTACCATTCGCTTTCTTTGCAGTCTGAATCCAGCACAATTATTTTAATTTCAATGACACAGGAAGGTTCCCAAATCATACAGTATCACCAACCGACACGGGTTGTGTAGGTGACAACATACACAGTAGACTTGAATGTTCCAGATTAAAGTGCTATAGGATTAGACTTTTGTCATTTGTTGGTCATAAATAACCAACATTAATTAGGTTGAAAGCTAAATAAAGTACTTTACTGATCCTGCAAATGCATTGTTTTATGTCCCGGTGAGCACTGAAATTACAGTCGTGGCTCTTTCACCATTCATCTAGATAGAGGTTTCAAAATAGCTGTACAACGGCATCAGGGAGCTGAAGAGCGGGACTTATTTCTACGCTCTAAGCCAGGAAACAAACTGGAAACTAAATTTTTGACTCTTAATTGTATCACACTGCTCCTCCAAGTCTTTATAACTGCTGTCACTGATGAACAATTTAGCAACAAGCGCAGACAGGTTCATGAGCGCGAGCCGAAATCTCTGATGCATTAGGATGGCAGATTCATAAAACTGTCCAATAAAGAAGTTGTGAGTCTCTGTGAATTCTTCTCAACAGGAGAGAAGGATTCACGGCGTGCCACAGAGGAGGACAACAGGCTGTGGGTTTATTGGGGTGCGCTGGTTAAAGGGAAAGATTAATCGCTGAAAAGAGAGAGGAAAAAAAGTAGGTTGTGTACAGTGTCTGTTTTCAAGCCGCCACATACTGGTAATGAGGTTTAACAAATACAACAGAACAAACTGTGCTACTGTGGTTTGGATCTCGGAAAGCAAACTGTAGGTGTAAT
Organism: Haplochromis burtoni; assembly: GCF_018398535.1. Lineage (NCBI taxonomy): Eukaryota > Metazoa > Chordata > Actinopteri > Cichliformes > Cichlidae > Haplochromis > Haplochromis burtoni. The sequence continues at coordinate 516,648 of NW_024582626.1, forward strand.
ATTTGCCTTATTGTTTATTCCACAGCGCCCAAAATCCAGCACACAGAGAAGCAGACATTCCTGCTCTTTGTACTCTCCTTGTTGGATATATTGAGAACGATATTTATTCATATAGCCAAAGCAATTTCCAAGTAAGGGACGGCCTGTGGCTCAAAAGCAATAACTGCTCATGCTGATGCTACAGCCTGTAGTCAAAGAGATGGAAGCGTGGAGGCCCAGGACAATAATTTGAGTCATTGTTTGGATTCCAAAGACTTGCTATGGGAAATGTCCACTCTTCGCTTCTTCCCATTCTGTGGCCTTACAATACAAAAAAGCATCAGTGTTTGCCGGCGTTAGTCATCCTCTCGCCCTCTTTTCCCCCCTTACGCTCACACCTTTTCCTTGGTCTCCTCTTTTTCCCAGGCGATCCCCAAAGTCCCCCTGATCCCAAACAAAGGTAGAGCTCTCAAATTGGCTTTAGGGGTAAAAGACTAGAGCATGTAATGTATCTGTTTCTATCTGGGCAGCCAGTGGGAACAAATATTGACATGTAATTCTTTCTTCTCCCCACTCTCTGTGGCCAAGCCTTCACTTCCATTACAGCTGTGAGGGAGAGTAGGAGGCAGAGTCGGTGTCGCCGGGGAGACCGACATGACTGATATATTTTTTCGTTCTCCTCTCCCCTCCGCGTTCTTTCTTCCATCTCTGCCTTTGCTCACGTCCTGTTGTCGATCTCTCCGGTGAGAAAGCGGAGCCCTTTCCAACAAGGTAAATAACCATTAGTGGGTGAGTGAGTGGGAAAGAGGGAGACGGCGGGGCAGAGCGGAGAATGAGAAAGACAGGGGGAAGAGATGAAACTTGGAGAAGGTCATCTGTTGCTTTTTCAATATCCTCCAGCCCCACCCCACCACCTCCACCACCAGCACCGTGCTACCTTTTTATTTTGTCCCAGTGCCTATTTGTCTTCGCTCGAATTGTGTCCTCACTCGAGTAAAGACGGCGAGGCTCTTTTTATTCACGACTTGTAATATAAGAACACAAAGGCTGCTTTTCACAACCTTGTAAGATTTCTCATTACATCTCCTTTATTTATCTTAGCGGCACAGAGACACAGAGCGAGCGACGGGGACCGAGAAGGCAGAAAAGTGATGGGAGGAGGGGAAATAAGAGCTCTCTATTTTTAATTAAGCACAATATCCCGGTCTGTGAGGTGCTCTCTTTCGCTGTGGGTGTTGGTGACGTAACGCACCCGAGGCCCCGGCGCGCCTGCTGCGCCACTCTGGCGATCAAACGTCGGACGCACGTTATTGATCACAGATGCCGCTCGTTGCCTTGGTTGCTTTGACTCAGTTTGCCCTCTGTCTTGCCTTCTGTCTTTCTTCCTCTTTTATGCCTGTCTCCTTCCCTCTCTGTTTCTTCTCCTTTCCATCCTTCTGCCTTTCCCAAGCGCCCCACTTGCAATCTCCCTCCATCTGCCACCCCTTCTCTCCACGCGTCCCCTCCTGCTTCTGCCTTCCATCCCTTTAACCGTCTCTTTGTCTGTCGCAGCTCTCTCACTTGTCAAACATCCTCGTCTCCCTCCTCCACCTTCCGTCTCCGAGTGTCCTTAGGAGACACTTGTAGACGAGGCGGGGGCTCATATACTTGGAGGTTATGAAGGAGAAACAGTGAATTGCGAGCGAGTTCGGGAGTGTCCAAGTGTTTGCTCGGGCATCCAAGCACCCCTTGCTCATTTTGTGGGTTTCATGAATAATTGATTAAATAATGGAAAATGTAATGAGGGAGATGTTTTAAAATTCAAATTCAAATCAAACAACTAGCCGTGGCATTCGCCCGCGCTCCAATAAGCAGATCTCCGCGGTGATTGGCTTGAAGATGTGGCTGTGTGACTAGAGTGTTCATCGAGGCATGGAGCGAGGAGATTAATTTGAGGATATTTTCTTTTGGGTGGAGGGGGGCGGTGGGGTGGGTGAACACACAGGTGAGTTCGTGTGTGCTCGAGCGCACAAAAGTTGGCCAAGTTCAAGCCTTAGCATTTGTGACTATGCTGCTCCATCTTCAAGAGTAATTTCCAGCGACACATCTGCCTCTTCCTATAGGTCTCCCGTGATTGTGATGCATGTGTTTATACTCGGTGTGTCGTGTGCATGAGCATGTGAGGGGAAATCTGCCTGTACTCTGTCAAAAAAAGGGAAAAAAAGATGGATTTGGAAGCCTCGGCGCCTCAGTGCTCCTGACTGGACCAGTGAATGAGTGTAAGTGTGCGTATCTGCCCCCATCACGTCTGTACCATGCATGTCCATTAATGTCATGCTCCAGTGGCAGTCAGTGAGCGACATGTCGGCTCAGATGCGGGCACTGTGCTGAGGAGAAGAAGCAACATTAGGAAGTTGCACCATATGGAAAAACGCATGGAACAGCCACACTCAGTCTCCCTGCAGCGCCATCCCTCACTCTACTTCATGCTTCTTTCATTTGTCATCCTCTCGCTCTTTTTCCACTTACTTTACCAGCACTTCCTCCTTCCCCTTCCTCTGTCTTTCCCTGTTTCTCTCCCTCTCCATCACTCACTCCATAATTTCACCTCTGCTCTGCATCACTCCCTGCTCTCTCTCTCCCTCTCAGACATTTTGCTCTCTCTCGCTCTCTCTTACGCCAACACTGCCATGGCACAATGCAGGGATCATTAGTGGCTTAATGGAGGTAGCCATTTTCTTCAGGGGGGAATAACAATGGCAATGAGCAGTATCCACTCCTTTTCACTCCCTCCCCTCTTTGCTGCTGTCCCCCCTCCCCTACCTTGTTGACTCTTTTTCCTCACCTTCTCTCTTCCTGCAGTGACAGTGACACGGAGTGCTGCGTGCACGCGCTGCACGAGCGGTCCTGTCTCATTTGCAATGATATTGGACTCTGTATCAGGTGTGCATGTGTGTGTGTGCATGTGTGTGTGTGTGTTTTGACATGGGAGCCACCATCACTGCCAAATAACTGCATAAGCGTACCATGGTGTGACACATCAGGAAGAACAAACACAGGTGGGATGCTTACACAATCTCACACTCACATGTGTGCACACACACATAAACACACACACAGACACACACACATGCACTATATTTCCAGTTCATGTTCCTTCATCTGAGCAACTTTCTGACAGTTTATTTTTGGTGCTATTGTTGCACAGAGAAGGGGAGAAAATGGTGATTCAGTGGCACACAGAGCCGGAAAGAACAGGGAAACGCAACAAAATCCCACACATACACGGACTTTTACACACACACACACACAACCAGATGCACAACCTACACATCTGTGCTCACATTAGGGCCGCTCCAGGTCAGGGTTTGATTGCCGCGTCACACAGAAATCTTGACGTCTAATTGCAAGTGTCCACATTTATAGTCAACGAAGCACAAAAGCCTGCAGAAAGAGAGCATTCTGACGCTTGATGACAGTCAGGGCCATCCAAGGAGAGCTGTGCGGATTTATGCTTTACAGAAGAATCACTTTAAAATAAGTGGAATTTCAGGTGGCTTTTAAAGATCGCATAGTACATTCTCTTTAGAAGAGAGTTTGAACTTCATGATTAAAAAATAAACCATATTGTGCTCGAAAAGTGAAATGATCTTAGTTATGAGACTAATTGCCTCGTCATTACTACTCATATTTCTTTTTTTTATCAAGTGGCTTTATGGGGTATGTTTGGTTTGTGCATTTTGAAGCTTCAACTGAAACATTTTGTCCACTGCCATGTTAATCTTGTAATGCTAAGTAACAAACTGATAAAACACAAAAACGTCATTGGTTAAAACTGAAAAGCAAGCTTCCTGAACGGCCTGTACCCCACAGTGGATATTTTTTGTCACATAACACCAGTGAAAAGAAGGAAAAACCCACCAACAAATCAAACACAGTAGAGAGGTCCACTTCAGTGAGACCCTGGAGTCCAGTGGCTTCAGCTGCTTGCGTCAAGAAACCTGCCAATCAGTCAAGTTGGCTTCGCACTTTTTCGGATGAGGAACAACAACCAGAAATTTGAAAATCTTGCACAAAATTATTACAACCCTGAAAATTGGACGATTTTTATGATTTGTAGTCTGTTTGCTGTGTTGTGGCCTGATACAGGTTGCAGAGTGACGCCGCACAACAGCCTGAAAATTGGATTGTATTGAAAAACATTTTGCAAAATTGTAAATCTAATTCGATGCAGTGTTCCCGAGGTCTCTGATGCTTTGTTGTCAGCGTGTAGGAGACCTGGAGTCTATGGCGGCTGCCAAAGATGTACTTAAAAATGTCTTTAACAAAACAAAAAACAAACCGAGAAAAAATTTAAGTCTTTATTTATTACCAAAATTCTGGCAGCCAGTTTATACGCAGAGGGAACTAATATACTTAGAACTTCATTGCATAGATTTAATAACTTAATCTTGAATATGGTTTAATTTAAATAATATTGTAAACTATCAGCCTAACGAGTTGTCATTTTGCATCTATAATTATTTACGTTTTTTCACTGCATATTATCATATTATTTTCAATTCTGACTAATGCTTATATAAAAATATCGCCTAGCCTTACAAAGCCAAAAAGCTTACAGAAAAGAACATTTTAATAAAATGTCTTGGCTGTGAAAATAACCCCCACTTAACATTTTGATAAAATATAAGAAGAATGCATGTCCATTGCAGATAACAAAATAAATCCATTAATCTTCATTCATTTTATTCTTTAATGCAGAGTAGCTTTGCATGACTGACAATGAAAAATAACCATATTTTATATTATGCTGGGCTCTCATCCTCTGTAAAATCCAAGCTGGTTCAGTCCTCAGTCTAGAGACTGGTTGGCAAGCACCAGTTGCGAGTGATTGCTCGAAGTTGCGAGAGCCACCATCGCTACCACCAAACTAGGGGTCTTCAAATTACCGTTGATGATTATATACTAAATAATATATATATATATATATA
>NW_024582626.1:521616-612823 GCF_018398535.1 Haplochromis burtoni
TATATATATATAATATGTCAAGAAGTATTAATTTAAAAGTACAGATTCGTAACAAACATTGCTTTGTGCAATCTTCACTTGACGTTCTCAACTTCTGTTGTATAGAATCTGAAATCCAGTTACTTCAATTACAGTGTTTAGCTTCCTTACAACCACAAACTTTTACCACGAAGGCAGATGGGTTTAGATTTCAAGTAGGGGATGGGTGCCACCCCATAACACCCTTCTAGACCCGCCCCTGGAAAAACAACGATTGTTTCTCCATCAAGCTGGTGAGTAGTTATGTCCAAAGAGGCAAGTGGTACTGCACCAAAAACCTGCAGACAACCCAAAACAGTGTGCCTGAGATGGAACCTGAGATTTTTTGGTTTATAGGGATTACATAAAGAAGATTATTTGACATTTTTAACCATGATCGTCAAATAAACACACGGGAACCTGATGAATAATATATTTGAAGTTGGAAATCAAAGTGATCATTAAATTAACTTCTATAGTTAAAGTTAAATAAAAGGGAAAAAATACCAACTTAAAATAAAAAGTGGCAATGAGACTGTATAAAAATGCTTCAGTCCTCAGTCCTCCAATCAAAATTTATCTGTAAGCACAAAGCAATTATCAACACTTTGTACTTAAATAATAAAAACAAAAGTACTGCTTTGGTGCAGCAGCTATTTAAGAAATGTAATTGATGTATTTATTTATTAGATGTTATCATTGGTGTGTTGTCACATAAGCAATATTTTATTAGCACATGTTGGTGTGCAGCAAATGTAAGCTCCTTTACCTGCTGTTGTTATATCTATTATGGTGCATCGTGCTCTATCGTATGCATTGCAAAGTAATTGCAGTTTTCACCAAAGTGAAACACAATTGCAGATTTTGGTGCCAATCATTTCACTGCACCATCATCAAATAGCCTAATGAGCAAAACTGCTGTGGTAGAACAGTGTCCGTCCCTCAGCAAAGCCCCACAGAGAATACAGGAGGAGCCACGGACCAACACCTTACTAAGACCCTTTATGTTGGATTTGCCTTTAATTTGTCACGGATCTGTACTTACCCTACACACTCATACATACCAATTGCTCTACTAATTGTGTGCCCTGATGTACACCGGGCACCAAGTCACCAATAGTAAGCATTAAATTTTCATTGTATAGATTTAACTCATTAATATGAATGAGGTCTGCTGTGTGTGTGTCTCTTAGTGTATGTGTGTGTGTGTGCGTGCAACAGTCCATCTGTGAGAAGATCTGCAGGAGACCATGTGCACAAACAAACACATGCACACATAAACACACTATACCCACATGCGTCATGCAAATTTACTGATTAAGCACAGGTCTGTCTTACACATTCATATATGCAGGCGCAAAGGCACATATACACAAACACACACACATACACACACAGGCTGGCACAGTGTGTCCGGCCTGACAAACAGCTACTATCCAACATCCCTTTATTTACCCACCGACGTGCCCTGTGTCTCTCCACGCCTTCTCTCCATCCCTGCTTTTTCTTCTCCTTCTTTAATACAAGCCTGCCCTGCAGTCACCTCCTCCCCTATCACTGCCTGCCCACAAATCACAGCAGCAGAAAGACTGAAAGGACAGAAGGAGACGGTTAAAAGAAAGGCAGAAACAGAAAATCTTCACGAGAGGGGAGGCATTTAGTAAGGGTCCTTCTTTTTTCACTTCAACAAAAGACCAGTGGGCATCCATCTCAGGCCTATCTGTTGACACTGGGCTGCAGAATGAGCAGCCAGCTGGCTGGATCAACACGGATGAAACCTAGTAGAGTCCCGGCAACAGCAATGACAACCGCCACTATGACAACAGTTGCTCCAGCGCAAACAAACAACAAATATAAACAAGCAAGACTTTCCTGAAGATTGCAACAATAAAAGCATCCACGAAGAAGAAGGCGACAACCAGGGTGACTTCTTCTGCATCAGTAATAGCAGCTCCTGCATAGCTGCCATACGAACCGCAAAAAAAACCCAAAAAAAAACCACCAACAAAAGAAGAAAAAAAAAAGATAAACAGCTACAACTATAGCGCCAGAAAGAAAACATCCCCAACCTGTACTACCACCTCCAACAAAAGAACCGGCTGATGCAACTGTTATTATTTGTGCTGCCACTCTGGGTTTTATGTCAGTTTGTTATTTTTTTCTCACTTTTCCATTCTAGTTCTCCATTTCACTCCAGCATCTCTGCCTCTCATCCATTTCGCAGCTGCACTGGTGTGAACATCTGAAAACCCTAAATCCAAAATTTGTGCGAGGGGACAAACAGCACCCCGTCATTTCTCCCGTCGCACCCCGTCATCTTCCCTCTCCATCTCGCCTCTTTCCTTCTCTCCTCACAGCCATCAACAACAGCAATCAACCAAGATCTTCACTGAGAGCTGAGAGGGTGGGTGCAGAGAGCATGAAGAGAGGAGGAGGAGGAGGAAGAAGGGACAGAGAGAGAGAGGAAGATTAAGGAAATAGATGTGAGGGTGCAGCTGCTTGACATTAAAGGCGCCAACCAACTTTCTGGGTTTGTTAATGCTTGTTTTTGCCCACAGTAACTAAGTAATATAATAACACGTTCAAGATATCAATATTCCCAGCTTATCACAGACTCTCTGTTCTCTTCTCTAAAAGTTAGTCTTACTGTTGAACCTAAAGCGTAGACTCATGTCTGTAAATCTTGTAACTTTATTGGTTGATGGAGAAGCTTGGAAAGTCAAGGAAAGCCAATGAAATCTCTCATGGCTAAAATGTAGCAATACATGTAATATATGAGTTATTTATTGGTTTTTCAGCAATCCATTAAGCCATTAGACAGAATGTGAAAACAGCTTAACATCGTTGTCCTAAAAAGCATTTCAGGTTAAAGCTAAACTTCCAATTAGCTTTTCAAATCTAAACAGACATTTTTGGGAACAGGTTTGCCGTGACTGGTAAATCTGAGCATCTGAGTGGGCTACTGTCACCTCGGGATTGGCCCTGGAGGGAGATTTTCCTTTCCACTTCCACCAAGTGCGTTGCTCATAGGGTGTCATGTGATTGTTGGGGTTTTCTAAGGTTTTACCTTACAACATAAAGTGCCTCGAGGTGATTTTTTGTGTGGTTAGGCACTATATAAATAAAACTGAACTGTAATTTGTCCTATTATATTGATAAGGTGTCGTCCATTCACATCTTTCTGGAAATGTGAATGGATGGCACAAATGATGGTAGCAAAGCTGATTAATAAATTATGCCTCTGTGAGTCTTCAGTTCTTAGTTATCGTAGAGTTTTTCCTCCCTCGGTTTCTAGTTTTCTCCTGTTCACTCAGCCTGTCTCCGTGTTTGCTGCCCCCTTTCTCTCTCCTCAGTTGGTCACGCCCCCATGTCTGTTTCTTTTTGTTTCCATGGTTATCTTACTTCCTGTCTTATTTTGATAGTCTCTCCTCTGGTGTGCGTTGCATTCAATTTTGCTTCCCTGTCTCGTCACTCAGTTTAGTTTGTCTGTTCCCTCGTTATGCTCTGTGTATTTATGTCTTCAGTCTCCCTCTGCTTGTTGCCGTGTCGTCCGCTCATCCTGTGTGGTTTTGTGTTTTTTGCTAATTCTGTATTTCCATCTTTTCTGGTTTCCGGGTCCTAGTATCTAGTTTCTTCCTGTTTGGAGTTTGGGGTTTTTTGTATTTCCTTTGAGCCTTTATACGGCAATCAAGCTGCTTAATTTCCTCTGTCTCCAAGCGCTGCACCTGAGTCTAACCTGGGTGCTAACTGGCCGCATATCCTGTTATGACAAAGTAAAAGAGATTTTTTCCCCAATCCATGATAGCACATATAGAATTCCCATCTGTCTCACTTTTTTTTTTGCTTCTTTTTTGAAAACACCTGCCCCTTAAGGGTGCAAATAAGTTCACTGTGAGTGAGGCTGCAGACAGTAAAACCAACACAATAAAGAGAGGCTGAAAGCAGTTTGAAAGCAGCAGGGGACTGCTCCCAGGGCTGAGTGATAATTATAGGTGCAGTTCAGAAACCAAGCCCAAATCTGGGATACCAACATCCACTTTGGCCAGTCAGGTTATGTGTTACAGCCAACGTAGAGGTCTCATTATGTTACTAGGTGCCAAAGGTATGCTTTAGAGAGGATAAATTATAAAAGTTAAATGAAGTGCAGCTGCTCAGCGAATGAATGTAAACACAGATAAATGAGGACGTTCAGATGACAGCCATAGTTGAGAAATAGTGGATACTTCATCACCGTGACCGCAGGGATGCTATTGGTATGTTGGCCAAGCTCTGTGGTGAAATAAGCTCTTTAACCGAGAGCCTAAATATAGGTTGAGAAATACCTTAGCATATCACCTTAGCCAGTTAGCTAAGTAAAGCTTTGTGTGGGTTCTGAAGCCTGGAAACCAGTACAAAGCTGCACACTTATAGATTATTCAGGACTGGAAAGACAGAAAGAATAAAGGAGAGGCTTTATCATCTGTTGTTTTAACACCTACTTTGCCCTTGCCTTGATCCCAACCTATTGTTAACTTTGGTCTTTTGCATAATGCACTCGTTATTTTTACATTTTGTTAATATGAAAATATCGATTTCTGCAGCTTTAAAAATATATTTGTTGGCACGGTTAAATAATCCTTCTCGAGTTGCTGTGTGGCTTTAAATCTCTATTACTGACTATGTTGATCTCTAATTACAAAAACATAATGATGATAATTTTAAAGGATCTTTAGGAGAAACAGACATATGCACGCACACAAACGCATTTTTGCGCCAAATTAAGTGCACGTTAATCCATCTGTGGGCTGGAGCAACACGACCCTACAGAGAGGAACTTTCTGCGTGAGTCTAGCTGGAACTGAAATTTGAAATTTCCAGCCCAGTGGTGGTGGTGGAAATGGAGGAGGAGAGTGAGTGATGATGGAAGAAGCACAAATCAGTAAGAGAAGCGAGGAGGTGCAGAGTGGAATGGAGAGGGAGGATGGAGATAAGACTGGGGAAGGGAGGCGGCGAGGGCCGGAGCAGCGAGAAGTGACGAGAGCTGATCTCTATTGATCACTACAGACAGCTTCATTATCAGCACTTACTGGACACACCGTGAATTCACAACCACTTCCCCCTGTGTGTGCGGGAGGTGCTGTGTATGTGCACCTGAGAGCATGTGTGTCCATGCAATATTGAGCACATTGCTTTTTAAAAAAAAAAAAAAAGTAGTCTGATGGCAGTATGCATCTGGTTGTCCACACAAGATAACTTATTTTACTTTAAAACTGCGAATGAATCTGCAGTTTATTGTCATTGTACATGTACAACAAAATTGTAGGTACACCACACAAACTAAAATCAGCTTTCTTGTTGGGTTTGCGATTATTTTGGTCATAAACTTGTGTATTTGTACGTGTTGATGCTATTACATGTGCCTGTGCTACTTGTACTGCGCATGTATCCCTCCATAAAAGTTGGAGAGAGCACTTTTGCTGGCGGTACTTCCACAAATTAATGACCGCAGCTGTGGAGACATCTATCTGAGAGAAAGTATTGAATGATCAAGGAGGACTGTACGAGAATGAAAGGAGAAAGGGAAGAAAAAGAAAATGAAATGGTCTTTCGTGAGCAATAACTGCAAGGTCTCCCTCCGCACCATTTCTTTGTGGGAATCCATTACTACAGCTTTTGAAGGCCATTATTAATATCAACACACACACACACACACACACAAAATAATACAGACGGGTGACGAATAAAAGGAGGGGAAAAAAACCCCACAATGAGTCTCAGCGGCTGCTGGACCTCCACACACACCTTCAATATGCCTCCGCATTGATTACGCGAGACGGGAAATCTAGCAGAGGGATCCATTCATCAGCTCGAAAGATGCTCCATCATTTTATGATGACGGTGAAGGGTGCTGACAAACACATCGGCCCAAAACCTCTCATATGTGTTCACTCGGCTCGAGATGCGGTAACCGTGAAGACCTCCGATGATATTTTCATCTTAATAAAAGCATCCACTGACTCCTCAAGCCATACGGACGGGGCATGGTCATCCTGGAGGAGGCCGCTCCTGTCAGGTTTGAAATATTTCACAGGATAAAGGTGATGTCTCAGAACAGCTCTGTATTGATTTTCAGTGACCCTTTCCCTCTAATTGGACCGGTGGACTCAAACCATACCAGGGTCAACAATTCAGGTCTTTAATTTGTCTCCGTCTGTGTTTGAGGGTCATTTTTCTGAGTGTGTAGTGCGCCATCAAAAATCCCACTGTGGAACAAAAAAACGTAACGACTGACGAGGATTTTTAACCGTCCAAAAATCTCAATTTACCGCTCGCTGCTGGGTGAACTTTTTTTTGAGTGTCCATTATGGAAGTAGTGAATGAATGAAGAGGGGATGATTTCGGACAAAGCTTCGGACTCGTTGCTGGTTGCCTGGCAACTGTGCGTGGGCAAGAAATAGTCCCCCAAACCCCTAAAATTAATTTAATTAACGTGGCAATTGGTGGTGTATAAAGGTGCTGGTCAGCTTTTTTTTTTCTTCTTCTTTGTGGATAAAGCTGAGTTATTTGCTCGATTGTCATTCTCTATATTAAGCAAAGCTTACTGGCGGCAGCTGCCCAGCAAATAAAGTCGTTTTGGAGCCCAGTCTAACCACTCATCGGCCATCTTTGAAACACCTCTGAGCATTTATTTTGAAGTATTCTTTTTAAAACTTCAGTGGGAAGCAGAACATAAAAATGGGGTGTATAGAATCACTCAAATCTCAAACAAAAAATTACTCATGAACTTTAAAACGTTTTTTTTCTGTGTTGTGTTTCTTTTTGGGGGATGGGGGGACTTATACATCTAATACTATTGTTTCTGAGGCAAATGGTCCTATTGATTTCAATTCAGGGTTCTTTGATTTTCTGTTTCATTATGTCCCCACAGATGCATTAAAGTCAAATTTATTTCTATAGACTTAAAGTCCTAATTAGATTTTTTTTAAACAATGGTATCTGGGATAGGCTCAAGCCCCCCTGTGACCTTGGTAAGCGGAAGTGGAAGATGACAGATGGATGATTGTCACATTTATCTATGAAAACTTACATTAGTGTTTGAAAGTAGCGGATTTAGATGCAGTAGTCCAGTGGCTCCTAAATGGTGGGCAGACCCACACAGGTGTGCATGGAATATTGTAACAACCAGTAATTATTAAAAAAAAAAAACAAGAACGAAGGAGGCACTGTGCAGTTCAAATGGCTCACGTGACATCCATCTGACTGTCTTCAGTAAGCTAGGCAGAAGTCTAAAAATCAGAATCAGGTAATTTCGGTAGATATGATGTGGTCTATATAGAAACTCACTAAAACGCCCTGACCCAGTCTGCATGGTGTTTTAAGACCAGTTGGGAGCTGCTGACATATTTTGAAGTATATAGCACCTGGAAACAAAACGTCTCCTGGCCTAAGATAAACGCCCCTCTGCTGGGGCAAAGGAGCTCAAGTTTATGCTCGTATAGAGGTGACGCTAATTGCTGGTCGTGTTAAGTCCAGAGGCCATAGATGGGTGGTCAAAAATGTGCACTAACTTGACATTATAATTGACAAATGATCTGGAAACATGTCAGATAACATACCAGGCATTCAAGGTGTACCTTGAATCATAACTCAACAACTTTGTCTGTGTAGGGCACAAAAAACTTTAAAATGACCGCTGTAGAAGACATCAGGTCAATGTTCTATCTATCTATCTATCTATCTATCTATCTATCTATCTATCTATCTATCTATCTATCTATCTATCTATCTATCTATCTATCTATCTATATATATATATATATATATATATATATATATATATATATATATGTATTTATATCTCTTTTTCTGTCTTATATGTCAAAGTGTGTTGTACACTATAAAACTGACTCCCTATAATATCTTCAGTACAGTGGACTGTAAGTGAAGGCAACATGGGCTGTATTAGCTCTATGTTTACAAGTTTCTCTCATCAGTTTCCAGAAATTAAAACCATGGCGAACACTGCCCACTCATACTTATCATATCCAGATTATACACTCATCGTTGCGACCCATCTAAAATGAGCTGACACTGCAACTCTGAATGCGCTGAATAGTCAATAGGGTACAGGAGTAGATAATACGGCAGAGGGAGGGAAAACAGGGTATAATACATGCTCACTTCAATTCCTTTCCTTCCTTTTCACCTCTCCCCACACACCCCCGACACAAGCACACATATACGGACTCCCATCCTTACCCCCCACTGCTTCCCCACACACCCTTTGGTTCATATCTTCCTTTCATTACCTGGAGAGGAAGCGGCGGAGGGGTGCGGGCTGCATTGAGATTGAAGGTAGTTAGTTGTTGCTGTAGTTTGAGATGTGTGTGTGTGTGTGTGTGTGTGTGTGTGTGTGTGTGTGTGTGTGTGTGTGTGTGTGTGTGGTGTGTGTGTGTGTGTGTGTGTGTGTGTTAGGTGTGTAGATGGTGGGGGTCATGGACTACTGAGGGAAGAAGAAAGAACGAGCGAAGGTGGTGAGGCGTTTGCTTGGCAACGGGGAGCGGGGTCCTCGTTAGCCCAGCAGGTGCTAATAGATGATAACAAGGGGTGTTGGGGGTGGTGAGTCGGGGAGCAGGGTGGGAGCAGGGGGGGGGGGGGGGGTATTTCAGCAGCGAGACCGAGAACCCCATTTACACCACTTTAACTCTCCCAGCATCCTTTGCGCCTGCTTCTCTTCCTCCTTCGTGTCAGACCTGCATCCCTCTCCTTTCCCTCATCTGTCTCCGTCTGTCTCATGCTCCCCATTATGTCTTCTTTTTCTCTTTTTTTCTTTCCAGCTATTCCACTTTAACCATCACTTTCCATTTCAGCTGCACCAGTCGCACTCATTTCAACAACTACCGGCCCCATTTTTTTTCCTTTCCTTCCCTTCTCTCTCTCTTTTGCACTTCGTTCCATTTCCACTTTTCTTCTCCATTTTTGCCTCCCTCTTTAAACCTCCTCCTCTCTTCCACCCCTTCATCCTGTCCTCCACCCATCGTTACAGTACTTCAAGATGGATTGAAAATAAAGTCCTCCAGTGGCTCTCTAGATGAAGAAGAAGAAAGAAAAAAAAAAAGAAGCAGACAGACAAGAAAATAAAAGCTGAGGGGATGGTGAGGGCAAAGGAGAGAAAGGGGGGAAAGAGAGAGAGAGAGAGAGAGGGGGCGTTCAAATCAATACTTGTGTTTGTCAGGTTGCATTTTTCCCCACAACACTTTGGCTGTGTCTCCTCTTGCTAAACACAGACGCAGACACACTCACGCTCTGGCCGTGAACCCAGCCGCTGCTGCCATTTAAGGTTGTTTTCTCTCACTCAAAGCTCTCTCTCCCTCAGCTGCCCTGGCCATTTTGCCGTCTCTGACAAAGCCTCTTCATGAAGCATTCAGCGAAAGGACAGATCTTACACCGTCGTTTCATGCATTTCGAAAACCCGATGCTAATCAAAATACAAATGCCCAAGGCCTGGGCACTTATCGACACAAAGAAAACACAGGGACTCTATTTGGCCACTTCACATCAATGCGGACGCGTTCAAACGTAAAGCACCTGGCTACAGATTTGTTCATGTACATTTGTGTCATCGTTAAAAAAAAGTGTAGCATGTTTTTGTTCTGTATTTTTTAAGCTCTTTACAAGGTCGCTTTCTCTGCTGCGATATATGTAAAATCACCTTGTGCATTATCGCGAGCAAACCATCGACTGTAGGCCTACCTGCTAACGCTTGCATAAATTATTATGATATAACGAGCTGGTAGAAAGCAAGATGACTGACCTTTTGGTAATGCAGTAAATCTAATTCAGACCGCAGAAGCACAGAAGAAAGAATAGCCCAAGGTACGTCTGCACCTTTACCCAAATGCAAATCTCTCGCTTGCTCCTTTTTCTTAATACAAATCCAATAGCAAAAGCTGCTGCGACATGCAAACATGGATTCGGTACTCTATAAACCTTTCCCACGTGCCAGACGCTGAGCCCCATCTGTTAACATACCTGTCAAGTCTCTGTTTTTTTTACCCGTGAAACTCGTATTCTGCGTCTTCGCTGGCATCCTGAGGCCATGAAATGAAAATCTCATGGATCGTCACACTCCCAAACAAAATAAAAAAAAGTGTGAGGTTGTAATCCTGGTTCAGTGATACAAATCTGATGCACTGCGGAGCGAGCTTCCCGGGAAAGTAGTTTGGCGGGGTAATTTCTATTGTTTGCTGTTTTTTCAGGCATCGTGTGGTTGACCTCGAAAGTGTTGTGGGACTGTGCTGGAGATGAGAGCCGCCTGTTAGTGCTGTGATGCTTCAAGGTCTAAATCCCTGCACATTTTCTAATGCAGACGTGATGGCAGGTACGTGCTAATAGCTAAAATGTTTAAGCTATTACAAGGAAGCAAGCGATTGATTGCTGCTGCAAAACTAAGTAAGTCAATTTATTTACTCTGTGAAGGAATAATGAGTCTCCTGCTTGTTCTAAATTCCAGCTTTGTTTGGTATTTAGGCAGTTTAACAGGATATTGACATAAAGATCTTAAAGTTGGAGTTCATGATTAATATACTCTAACACAGAGCTGGGGCTGGAACATACATCGGAACATTGGTTAGTCACTTTCCGACTGACAGTCCAGTAAAGTTCCACCATATTTGCTATCTTTGAATGACATTAGAGTAAAAAGGTTCAAAAATGTTTTTATTTATGAATAGAAACAGCCAGAATCATGTCCTGTGTGATCACCAGCTGTAAAGTTTTAAAGGTTTATGTTCAGAACTTAGTCTTTCACGGCATACAAATCCAGTTTTGAAAATGTTGGGAGGCTGTGTAAAATGTAAAAACAGAATGATTTGATTCATGATCAAATATGGAAAAAATAAAATTAAAGGTTTAAAATTGATAGTTTTTATTTAAAAAAAAACAGGTAATTTTGAATTTGATGGCAATAACACATCTCAAAACTGTTGCAGCAGGGCCACGTTTATCAGTGTGTAGCATCTCCTCTGTTTTTAACAACAATCCATAACCATCTGTGAACTGAGCAGACCAGCTGTTGGACCTTTGGGAGAGGAGTTTTGCCCCACTCTTGTCTAGGGATGGGTACCGGTATCAGTTCTGACATAAACGGTAGTAACCAGACCGAAAAGCAGCGCACATTGCGATGTTTTATTTCGGTGCTTTTTTTCCCCCTGAGATGTCATACACTTTGGATTCCAGCCAATCATTTTACCTTTGCGAGCGTAGTAGGCGGGCCCAGGTACGTACGTTCTTTTAGAGCAAAGCTACAGATTAAAAATGCCGAAAGCAAAGCGGTCAAAAGTCCGGCTGTACTTCACAGCAAAAGATGCAAACTCAGCAGCCTGCAACAAGTGCTTTAAGGTGATACTGTGCAAAGGAGGTAACTCCTCGAATCTGATGAAACACCTGGCGACGTATAGCATTTTGTTAAAAGCCGAGAAATGCGCCGTATTTGATAGGTTGCTGTTAGACCTCACACCGTGCACATCTACTGTGGGTGTGGTGCCAGTTATCGGACCCGGAGTTAGCAACATCCGAAAAAACCCGAAGAGGAGAGTCCTGGCCCCTAGCCCTGCCAGTGTATCAGAAATGATGACGGATGATGATGCAGCAGCCGTTCTTCTCTGCGTGAGTAGCTTAATGTTGTTCGTGTGTAATTTACGTTGAGTAGGCTAACCACGTTATTACATTAATGCATGTGAGGTGAACTAGCAAACATCATCATAGTTACATGCGGCTGTCCTCTTGTTTGATGGCAGATACTCCCTGCACCCTGGCCAAAAAAGCTAAAATGACCAAAGAAAAAGTGGAAAACAGCTCAACATGAGAGGTTTTTGGACAAAGTTTGTGTTTTTTCCATTGTTTAAGCACTGCTTCCAGCCAAGAGTGATGCCATAAATCCCCTATAGCTGCAGAAAAGGCTAACATTGTTATCTTTTTACAAAAAAAACAGCTGAACATGAGAGGTTTTGGACCAATTTTGTGTTCTCCATTGTTTAAGCACCGGTTCGAGCACCGTTTAAGCACCGGCACCGTTTCAAAAGTACCGGTTTGGTACTGGTATCGGATAAAACCTAAACGATACCCATCCCTACTCTTGTCTGATATTGGACTCTATCTACAGTTCTGGATCTTATTTGCCATAATTTTAATTTAATTAATGATGCAAACTTTCTTTGTAGTTGGTGAAAGGTCTGGACCTGCAGGCCGGCCAGGTCAGCACCAGACTCCGTTGGGTGAGAGTCAAGCTGCCCTAGTAGATGTAGCATGTGGTTTGTATTGCGCAGACATGTCTTGCTAAAAAACACATTATCTGGATGGGAGCACATGTTGCTGTAAAACCTCTGTATTCCATTCAGCGCTGAGGGTACTTGCCAATTCCATAGACACCATTGCCCCCCACCACCACCACTATTAAATATGCACGCCTTTGAACTGAGGGCCAGTATCCTCTCTAGTCCAGAAGATGTTGTGACTTTTTTCCAAAAAGCTTTTGAATTTCCAATTCTTCTGACCACTGAACAGTTTTTCACTTTGCCTCAGTCCATTTTAAATGATCTTTGGCCCTGAGAGGACAGCAGTGTTTCTGGATCATATTACAAATGGTTTCTTAATGCAGATTTTTTTGCAGATTGTTGAACATCGCCCCATCTTTACTTCGGAGGAACTCTGCCTGCCTAAGATGCCCTTTGTGTACTCATTCATGGGTATCAGTTGGTCATTGTAACTGTCAAGTCAAAAAATTAGTGTTTCAAGTGTTTTGGTCGATAAATAATTCAAACTAGCCAACAATATAATTGAGTGGTACAATTGCGGTTGAGCAGTTAGCATCTGTGCTAGTTTTGGCAATGTGCCTATTGAAAAGACAGCTATGCACAAAGACTACAGACAGTTAAAAAGATTTGGACTTGACTTTAAACGAGTGTTTATGATGTTTGGGTCGTGTACTTCAAACGTCACAGCACGCGCTTTTGCAGAAGAACGGCTCAGAGTTTGTCAGATACCCCAGCCTTCATTCTTAAACTGGACATCACACTGGAAGCTGGTTCTGCAGTGCACTGGATCACCTTCTAGCTTTTTTCTTTTCTTTTCTTTTGACAAAATGTCAATACTTGGAAGGAAGAGCAGACATATGGACACGTTATCAATTTGATGTCAGGGAAAATAAGAAGCTTTGCAAACCACGTGGAGCAAGTCGGTAAAAACATGACAAGCTTTCAGTTTTAATCAACTGATTCAACTTTAGATGTCGTCCATGATAATCTCATCATATTTAGTCGACTACGACTAAAAGCATTTAGATGCCCAAATTATGACTAATACTAAATCGAAATTTGCAACATTAACATCAGCAAGCATGAACATTTCTTTTTGTGATGCTGTAAATGAGTTCCAACAAGCACTTGAATGATTTGGTACTGAGATATAAAATGATGGGTGTATATTTCTTTTATTTTTATTCTCTTTAAGGTCACGACGACATTGTAAAGGTGCAAACCACCAGTTTTTTCCTAATAAATGTTTTCCTGTGTTTGACATTTATGTATGACTGGTGGTAATCTGATTTATTGATTAAAAACAAAGGTTACAGTGTCTCGTTAAGATGCATGGCAGTGTTAAGCAACAACAACAGCACTGCCCTACCATACGCTAACCAGGCCTCTGTGCACTCCTGCCAAAGACAAATCAAATACCTACACTTGCTGTTTACAGTAGAAATGATAATTTAGTAGTATGTCACCAATTCACCTTCTATGCATGACCATCCAAAAAACGAAACAGAAGTGAGTGGGTGGCCCACACACGGGGCTAGCGTTACTTTTTAATGACGACTTAGACCTCACAGGGTCTAGACTGCTCATCACCTCAAGAAGAGATGATTCCATGATGCTGAGATCAGAGCTCTGCGGCGGCAGACAGCTCCTAGATGCTATAACATGACAGATAACATGTTCACTGTACTTTACATCTTGCAACTGGAGAGACAGACAACACGCCACAGTTTACAGCTTTTTTCTTTTTTTAAAAAAATTTGTTTTAGCGTCTTTCCTGAAATGTTGACAGCAGGGAGCAGAAGTCAGGGAAGATTAACATAAGGGCCGTACTGACTTAAAGTCATCAAAGGGCCACACGTTAGCTAATTTGGTCTCAGGCCGCAATGAAAATTCTTTACATTAAAAAAACACACCCAAATGCAACATCAACAATTAAAGTGGCTTCTGGCTAATGGCATCTTGCCAGCTGTCTTTTATGCTTAGGCCACAGGTGGCAGATGATGCATTGGAGTAAAGTTAAATGCAGTGCATTTGCTTTGAGTGGGGCTGCTTTGGTTTCCTTTTAGGATATTGCAAGGCAGAGCGAGATGGTCTGCAGGCTAGTTTGGGGTGTTGGGCTCTGTTTTACCTGTTTTTTTTTCTAAATTTCCTTCAGCTTGTTGTAGAAAGTCGAATATCAGAATTTTGTATTTCCTCCAAGCCCTTTAATTTTTACTTAAACACTCACCTGTACTGACTGTAGCTTCCCCAGAGGGGATTTTCCCCCCACCCCAGCATACTTTTAACACTCTGTGCATGTTTAAAGAGGTGGTGAGGTCACAGCTTACATGCCAAACAGTAACTACTCTTCCCACAAATTAATAAAACCTTCCCATGTAGTTGGCTGAATGAGCACTTTGGACACATATTTCTAATCTCCCTCTCTCTCTCTTTTCATAATGATAACAACCTACCATTACTGGTAATAGTAAAATTGTGATTTATGGTCCTCTGGAATAAATAACATCTATTTCCTCATTATAATATGGCACTCATCGCCAGGATTTACATTTCAATCCGATGCCCCAATAAAACCTCGTGTGCATTTCTTTAAACCCCTTAATACCTTATATGTGCAATTTTATGCACTCATACTGCTGCAAAGAACCCACAAAATGGCATATTATGCATGTATTGAGTATGCATGCAAGATAGAGGACACATAAGTAAGTGCAGTGATGCACAAAGCAACAAGGACATAACGCACACATAGACACACACGCGCACGCATAGAAGTGCATACACACCTATGTAGAAGAAACTGAATGAATAAACCGATGATGCAAAGGACTACCTCAAGGACTAACTCTCTCTCTCTCTCTCTCTTGCCTGTTTCTCTCTCTCTGTTTCTCTCATCTTCTTTTCATAAAAATAAACCAGGTGTGCATCTGGCGTTCCCTCCTCCCTCTACCTGTCACCTCAGGGATGAAGGAATGACTGAGAGCGAGGGAGAGGAAGAAAGAATGGGGGATGAGAGAAGGAAATTCCCAGAAGAGGAGACGGGAGTACAGACATTCCTGGGGTGTGAATTGTAGCAACCCCTCCCTTTTAACCCGCCCTTAGTAGAATCAGGTCCAAAACGCCAGAGGGCAGATATGACCCTGAAACTTACACATATGCATGTACGCTCCCCTTCACACACACACATAAAGTGTGCACAATCCTCTGAAACAGCTGGATAAAGACATCATCTGTCATGGTTGTCAGCTTACGCCCCTCACTTCTCGACAACAACCACCGAACAGCTCACACGCACGCCGGCGCGTGTGAGCTGTTCGGTGTGGATGAAAAGTGTGTGTGTGTGAGAGAGAGAGATAGCTGAATGCCACCCTTCCACCTCCAGTAAATCACATGGACAAACACACACTCGTCCTTCGCTCTCATCTCTCTATAATGCCGGGATAGAGACGTCATTTGTCACATTCAACTGTCAACTGTCCAAACACAGCCTCCCACCTGTCCACACACGCATGCGTGCGGTCTAAACAGTTGCAACCGCACTTTCCCGCTCTCACGCTCACACACATGCATTTGTGTCTGTAAACACTCCAATTACCTGAAAGCAGCATGGGGTCTGGGGGAAATTGCTGCTTCATTATCATAGCAGTTATTATGTTAATCCATGTGTCAGAGTTCTGGCCACACGCACACGCGTGTAATGAAGGGGTCACGCTATAGGGCTGCCAGCACTTCCATAGGTGGAGAAAGGAGGTCAGTACAGCAAATGCATACGTTAAATATGAGAGGAAAACGGGTGGGTGTCTAGGCTGTACAAATAAACATGTGTGTGCGCTGTTTGCGGGTATTTGTTTGTTTTTAAAATCATACATGAGGCTCTCTTTGTGCCAAAAAGCTGTTCAGTGTCTTCAAACATAAAGGATATTTTTTCATTTTCTGGATTTACTTTGCCACAATTTAAAAAAATTATATTAAAACTGCCATATTAATGTGCTTTGAGCAGTCAGGAAGTCCCCAGTCACACAGGCCTAGAGACCAGTTAGTGGCCACCTGTTAACCACCGGTCACTAGGGAAAAACGTGTATGTCCGAATGATTTGGGGAGCTGCTGGCTGTTGCTAGGTCTCAAATTGGTCTCAGAGAGGAATGCGGTGCTGCAACGTGAACCTCCTTGCAATTGCTGCGGTTGCTAGCAGATTGCGGCGGTCGACCATAGTTTGTATATACTACAAACACTTGCCAAGTACTTGTTGTTAAGCATTTGATAAACTGTGAAGTGTATTATTGGAGGGTCTTACCTTACAATATAAAGCACTTTGAGGCAGCTGTTGACTTGACTCTACATAAATACAATGAAAGTGAATTGAAACTGAAGTACAACTGACAACATTCACCATCAGAGTAAAGGTTACGCCTTTTGAAGCACGTTGATTTCAGCGGTACGACTTTTAATTGAAGGCAAACATGATCCATTGTAGGTTTGCACTCTGTGATTGATAATTATTATATGTGCAGGCAAGTCAGAGTCTTCCTTGCAAACTATGGATGCCTGTTGCAATCTCCTAGTGACCTACCCTTGGTTTTCATAAAACTGAAACCAACGAGTTAAATATCAAGTTAGCTCAATCATGCTTAATGTTCAACATTCTTAACACAATCAGCCGACAATATGCCTGAACAACAGAGCCAAAGCAGCGACAGAAGTAAAGCTGCACTGATACAGTGATATTAGCTGAACGACTGACGGTCGATCTCTTTGTCGAAAGAGTTTTGTCGTTACTAGGGATGGGTACCGGTATCCGGTGCCATGATGGCACCGGTTCTGACATAAACGGTAGTAACCAGACCGAAAAGCAGCGCACATTTCGGTGCTTTATTTCGGTGCTTTTTTTCCTGAGATGTCATACACTTTGGATTCTAGCCAATCATTTTACTTTCCGAGGATAGTAGGCGGGCCCAGGTACGTACGTTCTTTTAGAGCAGAGCTACAGATTAAAAATGCCCAAGGCAAAGCGGTCAAAAGTCTGGCTGTACTTCACAGCAAAAATGCAAACTCAGCAGCCTGCAACAAGTGCTTTAAGTGATACTGTGATACTGTCAAAGGAGGTAACACCTCAAATCCGATGAAACACCTGGCGACGCATAGTTTTTTTAAAAGCCGAGAAATGCGCCGTATTTGATAGCTTGCTGGAGACCTCACACCGAGCACATCTACTGCGGGTGTGGTGCCTGTTATCGGACCCGGAGTTAGCAACATCCCCCAAAACCCGAAGAGGAGAGTCCTGGCCCCTAGCCCTGCCAGTGTAGCAGAAATGATGACGGATGATGATGCAGCAGCAGCCGTTCTTCTCTGTGTGAGTAGCTTAATGTTGTTCGTGTGTAATTTACGTTGAGTAGGCTAACCACGTTATTACATTAATGCATGTAAGGTGAACTAGCAAACATCATCATAGCTACATGCGGCTGTCTTCTTGTTTGATGGCAGATACTCCCTTCACCCTGGCCAAAAAGGCTAAAATGACCAAAGAAAAAGTGGAAAACAGTTAAACATGAGAGGTTTTTGGACAAAGTTTGTGTTTTTTCCATTGTTTAAGCACTGCTTCCAGCCAAGAGTGATACCATATATGCCCCATAGCTGCAGAAAAGGCTAACATTGTTATCTTTTTACAAAAAAACAGCTGAACATGAGAGGTTTTTGGACCAATTTTGTGTTCTCCATTCTTTAAGCACCAGTTTGAGCACCGTTTAAGCACCGGCACCGTTTCAAAAGTACCGGTTTGGCACCGGTATCGGATAAAACCTAAACGATACCCATCCCTAATCGTAACTGAAGTACACAGTTGACAAAGGCAACTCTTTTGTTACATGTTACAGACAGAGTAATGTTGGGAACCTGGCGCTGACAAAGAGCTCCACTTCATGTCGGAACATGCGTGCTGAGGCAAAGTGCTGCCATCTTGAACAAAAGCAATTTCAGTCCACCACAGCCTCTTGCAGAACAGCAGTCCTGCTCTTTAATGTATTGTCCAATATTCGGTAACCATGTTAAAGACCAGCTCTAGAGTGGCTCAGCTATTACTGCTAAGTGGCTAAGTGCTTCCTAATACACTTCATCCCGTGTGCCGTTTGTTCAGAGAGAAAAATCAACGTATGTAAAAGGAACAGCTGGTGGACTGCTCTCTGTCAATGCTGGAAGCTGGAAGTCGTTTTCTTTACTTTGTGGCGAATGGCGTGGCCGTTCTATTCTTCTCCCCCCGGCACACACACTCGTACAGCTCGGCGTGCACCCTTTTCTGTACTTTCAAGCCGCCATGTTCACACTTTCTTCATTTAATTCATGCCACGTGTGCATGGCCAGTGCATGTTCAACAGGGTACACTTTCCCAGAGACTAAGCTCATAATGCAGGCTGTTTTGGACTCCTCCCTGGGCTGTCACGGCCACAGAAAATATACTCCTTTATTCTCACTTGACAATGACTTCTCGCTTGTGCTGTCGCAGCTCGAAAACGAAGCAAATTGACTGTAGAGAGAGCTATGGCTCAGCAAAATCTACTTTTGAGCAGTGTTTAGCCCTCTCTGACGGCATAGGCTCTGTCATCCAGTCAACGGATTTAGCAGGCCAGACACACATTCAATAACATCCTGATCACCGTCCAACCCTAATATGGGCTCCATAAAATGCTCCACCGCCAGCCGAGCTCGTAACGTTCGACGTTGCCACCAAGAGTAACACAAGGATCACATATTTTCATAGTCCCCTGACCTTGACGATTGAAAGTTATTTGTTTTAGGATAATTCTCAAGTGTATTAACAGGCCCAGTGTTTCACGAGGCTCCTGGTATAAACACAAGCTGTGTTTAGGTTTGAATGGGCCCAAGCATTCCTGAATGACAGGGAAAGGCAAATAGCGTGGTCAAAGCTGTTGGCAAGCGAGGCAGCAGAATAGAATATTGAATCTGCCCAAATATGGAAACAGCCATAAAACAATCACATCAACAGCAGGACTCTTTCAGGACAAGCATTTTTGTGGGCGTCCAAGTGAGGGGATTGAAATGGCATACATGCTTGCACTCGCACACACGCTCATTTACACAAGCACTCGTGCACACGCTCGCACACAGGGTGTTGAACAGTATCTCCATTTAAACAGGGGAGTAGAGGGAGAAAGCACATAATGGCAAAACAAAAAGCACCAGAGAGACAATTAGCTCCCGCACATAAAGTCACAATGCAGCGTGTGCGTTTGCACGTGCGCGCATGAGCATGTGTGTGTGCGTGTGCTCGCTCGTGTTTGTGCGACTGTTTGCAAAGTGTGCACACGTGTGCCAAACTGTGCAATGCACTGGCGGTTGTATGTATGCATGCCAGTCTACTTGTTTGCTCACCAATCAAACACACGCCACTTGTGTGTGTATTGTAGCTGTCACTCTTCTCCTGCCCGCAACACACTTAGACACTTAGACACACACACACACTGGTTGGCATCTGGGCTGGCATTTGCATTGGCAGCATGGCGCTCGTGTCTGGTGTCCACAAAAAGAGGCAGAGAGCTGTAATCCAGACCCAGCCCTTGGTGAGTTTTTTGGGTATGTGTTGTGTTTGTGAGTGTGTGTGTGCGTCGTCAAGAGACACAGTTGTCGTCCTTAGTGGGTTGCGCAACGGCACGCTTCAGCCCCGCTTTCCTCGTTCTCTGGCGCAACATGCCACAGTGACAGCCAGACAACTAGCGCTCAGGCTCTGGAGAGGTGTGCGTAGCCAGCACTATGTGAGTGAGTGTGTGTGTGTGTCTGCATAGTTGTGGTGTGTGTCTGTCTGTTTTTATGTGATTGGGTGTGTAGCAATGTGGCACAAATGTATGAGTCTGAAATCCTCCCAGGTGTGTATAATGTTTTCCTCCTCAGACTGTGATATCACACACATACGCGCAACAATCACTCTTACACAGGTGTTGCAGCGCTGATATGCTTTTGTGTTCTCACACAAGGACAGATTCACACAAGTTACATATCTTTTGCACCTTAAACCACTCCCTGTGTGATCTGTCTGCGTTTGATTGTGTATGATTGTTTATGTGTGCGCGGGCGTGTGTGGGAGACTCAGGTGTGGATTAGCAGGCTGGGGCTCAGGGAGTGGGCTCGGAACAAGCCCCTCCGTGGGGGGGTTGAGTTGGGTGAAGGGGGTTAATTAACAGCGGATACACACATGCACATAAACAAACACGGAATTACGCACACACACCGGCAGATCTACACACGACCGACAGGAGAGACCTGCATTTTGGTTCATCCCAGGCGAGAGAGTAGGTGTAGGTTTATGGGAGACATGTGCGAATGAGAAGGTGTGTGATTGGATGGTACAGATATAGAAGGTAAATTGGAGTCGGACAGACGGGAGGAGAGGTAAGAGGACAACGAGACAGATGAGCAGGGAGACGGAAAGCAAAGGTCAATAAACACAGAGTAAGAGCGGCAGAATGCAAACAGACGGAGACAAACAGGCAGAGGAGCAAATACACCAAACTAGATTGAAACCACAGGAAAAAAAGAAAGAAAAAAAGATGGAAACTTGAGATTTCAAGACACCACAAGATTCTGCAAAAGGAGCTGAGACTAAACTAACGACAAGGGTTTTCAACAGTCTTAAAAATCGTCCTCGCAGTTTACTGTGGTCAGACTGATTATGACGTCTTTGTCTTAAACTAATGCAGCCCGATTGATTAGCTGTTTGAATAATTGATAACACGCTCTACACACACATCAATGAGACCAGCATCGTCTAGTCTGGTTTATCTGCGACAGGCCAACATCGTAATATCCCCTAATATCCTTTGAAGCACTTTCATTGGACAGTTTAATAAACAGTACAATACAGATCTACTAAATGCAGACTCATTAATATAAGACAGTTATTTCATTTAACTCTCAATATCAGTGAAAGAACAGAGAAAGAGTTCATCAAACACATCTTCACTTTCCCCTTATCTCAAGGGTTTATTCATTGCGAAAAAATCGGCACGAAATTTTTTGAATGGGAACTTGTTGTGCAACATATGTACACACTGAAAGCATTGTGTTTTTGTGGAAAAAACACACTGTGAAAAAGATTAAGTAGATGTCAAGCAATGATGTCAGGATGTGAGTTCTTGTTGGCAGAGTTGAAACCACATCTGAGGAAGACGAGAAATAATTTCAGAGAGCCAATTGACCCGGAGCAGGGTCTAACTGTTTGCCTGGGGTAAAACAGCGTTATTTTTAGTATTTTCATATCATTGTATATCTAGTCCCAGTGTGTGTTTTAAACACTGCCAAATAAAGTGGTCTAATTGGTCAGATCTCTTTATTTGCATCCAAAGAAATCGGAAAAATCAAGCAAATTCATCCAGCAAAATTATGTGGTTCATTTTGAAGAGTAAGAGTATTATAATAAAATATTTTTAATGCACACATTCTATGTGCATAAAGTCTTTTAGACTGGAAAAATACTACTATGTTAATAAAATGAAACCTCTTTAATGCCAGGAAGGTAAAAGCAATGTGGTCATCTATGGATCCATCCCTGCTGAAACCCAGAGACAATTACCAGATAGAAGAGCAGCCAAAACAACACTTAGCCGTCTAAACAAAAATCCTTCCCTCATGTGACTAACCCCGGTCCTTTAATCCTATGGGGAGGGGACTCAGTGGCTCTGGTGTGCTAACTGGGAGTTTTCAGGAAATCCTGATGGAACTGGTCTCTTCCATGATAACCATCATCAACATGTAATCCAGTCATGTTGCATTATGCTGCATGCACATATGAGAATTTTTGTGACAGTTGTGTACTTCTTGTTAAGTGTGGGCTATGCATCATATTTTTAATTCAAGTCAACACCTCAAACTTGTTGTTCTACTCCCCAAACCTTTCCTGAACCATTTTTGCTTTGTGACAGGCTGCGTTATCCTGCTGAACGAGGCCACAGTCAATAGGCGATACACTTTCCATGATCTGTAACAATGCTTAGGTAGGTTGTATGTGTCAAAATAGCATCCACGTGGATGGCAGGATCCAAGGTTTCTCAGTAGATCATTGCCCAAAGCATCACACGGCCTCCGTTGGCTTCCCTTCTTCCCATAGTGCATCCTGGTGGCAGCTGTTTCCCAGTGAGACATACTCACCCAGCCATCCCCATGGTGTAAAAGCAGATGCAATGACCATGCCATCTTCTTTTATTGCCCCGTGGTCCAGCTCTGCTACTCATTTTCTTGCTATTGGCACTTTGGCAGTGGACGGGGGTCAGCATGGACACCCTGACTAGTCTGTGGCTATTCAGCCCCATACGCAACAAACAAAATGCATCTGACACCTTCCTATCAAAACACGCATTAACTTTTTCAGCAATTTGAGCTACAGTAGCTCCCTTGCCTTCATTCCCCACACGCATCACTGAGCCTTAGCTGCCCATGTCAGTGGTTCACAAGTGTTCCTTCCTTGGACCAGTTTTAATAGATACTCACCATTGCAGACCAAACTGCACAAGAGCTGCAGTTCTGGAGGTGCTCTGACCCTTGTCAAACTTGTTCAAATCCTCACGCTTGCCCATTTTTCCTGCTTCTAACACATTATCTTTGAGGACAAAACAATCACTTGATCCCTAATATGTCTCGCCTAACACGTGCCACCATGAAGAGACGATTGGTGTTTGTCATTTCACCAATCAGTGGTCATAATGTTTTGGCTGATCGGTGCATAACACGAATCGGCATTTCATTTGTTCAGTACTCTGGTAATAGCAGTTTTATGCAGTTTAAAGGAAAGTTCTCTACATGTAACTTTGTCCCTGTGAACACTCAAATTAAAGTTGGTCTTCTCTCCACATTCGTTTAGATAAGTGCTTCAAAATAACTACACTGAGGCATTGCCAAAATGGCTGCCAAATGGCAAAATTCAACTCCTACGGGAGACTTTGGACTGATGTGTTAGACAGTGTTTACAATCACAATCATCAAAAGGTCATCTTTTGGATAAAAAGTGTTTTATCATCGCAGCAAAGCTGTAGAAACCTGGATAATCGATGCCAAGGAGCATTGGAGCCGTTCTGGTGGTACACAGTGGCCCGACGTTTTACCGAGAAGCATTCTGTTGGTTTTTCCTTTTCCACCTATCTTTATTTACTACAGCCTACAGTTATGTATGCGCCATATTGTTTAACAAACAGAAAAACTTCTCTCAGTATCTGTTTGCAGAGCATATTCTGGCTCTGCTACAGATGGCTGTTCGCCCAACAAGCTGATTATGCACTCAGGTCAGCTAAAGCGATTTTAACACACTCAGATCAACTGCCAACACAGATCTGATGGTATATAAACCTTCTGAGGTGAAAAAAAGAACCTCTAGAGAGGAAATTTAAAAAGCAGATCTCATTCTTTCAGCCGATCTGTAACATAACATCTTAATCAGATATTCTTCAAGTGCGTATGAATTAATTATTATTCTGATTATCGTTCCCTTTATCAGTGGATTTCGTGCACAGAGGTTCATTGGACCATGTCTGCTGCTGCTTCAGAGGAATTTCCAGTCTGATTTCCAAGTTCTAAGAGAAACTCGGAATCATGATTCTGTGTTTGTATATATAAATAAGTCATTGAATGCTTTATTGTTGACCATCAAGGGCAGCAATTAAACCTTACGCTCAACTTTTTTTCATATTTAATCGTTAATGGAGACGTATCGATTACTACTTTGCATCCAGTGACGCCAGACTGAGAGTCTGTGTCTGTAAAGGTCAGTAAATGAACAAATTGATCAGCACTCATTATCAGTAGAGACAGAGTAAAATGCGAGACAGTCAACCCTTGTGACAGACCTGCTGTATGAACAGGAAGACATATGGGCAGCAGAAATATAGGCACCGGACAAACTATATTGAGGTCATGGCAACAAGATGGAGGTGATTCAGGCATACCATCTCATATAGGAGAGCAAAGATAGTGAGAGAGTAGGGGAAGGCACAGAAAGGCAGATAGCAGACAGTCAGTGGGGAAATTACTGAGGGGTGCAGGGAGAGAGAGATGGCAGCCGGCACTGAGAGAACAGTAAAATGTCAACTGAACACACACATTATGAAACACACAGACAGGAAAGTGTGGAGTGTCTGTGTTTGTATCCGACTGTCTGTGGGTACATATGGAAATATTAGGGACTTCTGTGGACAGATGAGAGGCAGAAACCCAGAAGGCAGAGTGGCCAGTGTGCACAGAGAGACTGGAATGGAGGAGATGTGATAGCGACGATCAGTGCAGGGAAGTTATTAAATGACAGCTGCTGTATGATTCGGATAAACGTGACCACTTTCAAAAAGGTGCAAGAGCAAGTCATAGCAACGTAGTCATTTTCATACTTAAATATGTGCATGACTGAGGAAATGAAGAGGCCGCAGGGATGTTTGCAGTGGACTGTGATTATAATAAAGTCGGAAAATGCAGGTGAACTAAGAGACACGGTGGAACCTGAAGAGCAGACGTTGTTGTCACTGGTCATTTGTGATGCATCACCAGCTTAATGATGAATGTTTCAGAAGATTTTGATTGGTAAGGAAAAAGCCACTGTCCAGTGTCATGCTTTGGAATAATACAAAACAATACTTCTTCATGAATGTTTCTTAAACATACAATAAGTATTTTTTTATGCTATTTAATTTAAAAAAGAATGTTGTGCTCATATATCTACATTGGTTAGTTTGTCATTACATCTTCCAACAAATTAATGCTTTCTCATAAACCTATAAGAACATAAAGTGCTTTGAGTGCTCAGATAGAGTAGAAAAGTGCGATATAAAAACCAGCCCATTTAATCCATTAGGAATCACGGGAGTGAACATGGAAGCTGCCACGTTGGACCGTTATCTTGAATATAGTGGCTGAGATACCGCCTACCTGGCTAGAGAATGGGAGCATACATAGTAAGTCTTATATGCTACTTTTAATTCAAAGATCACATACAGCTCTTTCAAACTACATATGATAAATGAACATTTGTTCTATTTTTTCCATCATATCTTCTTATTATGTCTTTTTCCTCCACCTCTCTCTTCACCCACATTTCCACCTGATTCTCTTCCTCCTCACCTCAACCCTGTTCTGAAGTCGGAGCTCTAATATATGTCATCGTGCATATGCTTATTTATCCCTGATATTGTTGCAGTTACTTCTTCCCAGCAGATTATACATCCGACCCTTCTGTCTCCAGACAGCTGACAATAATCCAGCTAAACAACAACAATAGCTGGTTATAAGCTAACATTATGCCAGCTAATGTTACTACCTAATAATATTTTCCCTCCGATAAACAGTGTGATTACATTTTTACATTGTACGAAAGTTTATTTGCTAAGTGTAATGAGTTATATGATTAATGAGTTAATGACAATACGTTTCACTAACACTGGCTAGCAGCAACTTTCAATTCTCTCTGATTCTGAATATTGTATATGGGGGGGCTGGAATCTATCCCAGCTGCCATAGGGCAATAGGCGGGGTAAGCCCTGGACAGGTCACCAGTCTATCACAGGGCTGACACATAGTGACAACCATTGTTCAAGCCTATGGTCAATTTAGAATCCCCAAAGGACCTAACCCATGCTGTATGAGGCAGCTAGAAACCCCGGAGGGAATCCACACAGGCACAGGAAGATCACACAAGCTCCACACAGAGAAGGACTCTGGGCCATCTTGCTGTGAGACGACAGTGCTAATCTCATGGTCCCACAGCTGATAATTTAAGCATTAACAAACTTGTAGAAATATCAATAGTAATTTTACAATAACTATAACTTACAAACCAATTTGTAAGCATTGTGGATTTTTCATTTCATTGTGTATAACATTTTTTTATAGCAAATAACTATTGACTGCAGAATTCAACAGTATTTATGACACGTAGCACACCTATGCATGCAGTCTGTGGCACGGTGGTGCTCCATGTGAGACACATGCCATTGCTAAATATTCATGGAGTGGATTCGTCTTGTTAACAAATAAACAGATCTGCATAAATGTGTGCATGCACATACACATACATGACATCCTTAGTGAAAGCTAGCTATTGGCAGGAACCATTTTTAAATTACTGAGGAGTGCCTAATGCGAGGATTCACTTAAAGCATATGGTACACACACACACACATACACACAGATGCAGCACGTATATGCTCAAACTCACAGTGACAAATACACACGCTCTAATGGCAGCTGCAGATGCTGCAAATGACAACGTCAAGAGCGCCCAATTACTACGGCGACTGATCTGACTACCATTTTGCCTGCCTCTGTCAAATGCTCTCTGTCACACAGCCTCTCCCCACCCCCCCACCCCCACCCCCCAAAAAAACTTGAAACACATATATGCACACCCACACACTCAAACACTCAGAGATGCAGGCCGCATAATGAAAATACAACCATATGCAGCAGATCTCTCTTCTTCTTTCTTTTCTTCCTGGCAGACACACCCACACATGCATGCACACACTTGCACGCACAGAGGAAACCCTTCTCCCACTTTCCGCCCATCACTGCAGCCTTGGCATGCCGTAGAGGGAGGCAGGAGGCCACATTTAGAAAACAGAAGGGGGCTGTTGCTCTGCTTCGATGGAGAGCTCACACCAGGAGTCGCCTGCAGCTTCAGTGCAAAAGCCAGGATGAAAGAGGAGCAGAAAGTCTCCCACACTCTTCAGTACACATTAGCCAAAATCCCCCTTCTCTGCTTCTTCTCTTTCCCATATCACGGAGAGCTGCTTAGGGGGGGGGGGGGTTATGTTGTAAACAGTGCTGAGGAGTGTGGTGTTACATAGGATGGCACAACATTTTTGGCTAACAGCTCCTGTCCTGATTAGACTGACAATGCACAATATTTTGTTTTTTCAGCATTTTCTCCATATTTGAATCTCAAATAAACAATATTGTGTGTTGGGGCATTTTGTTTCCTACTTGTCAAACAGTGTGTGCAAAAGTTTACTGCTCTGTCTTTTACTTGGAGTTATTTTACTAAAATTTGAATTACACAGGGGGAAGTCCTTTCCTCTTCATCTGCTCCGTCAACATATTTTAGGAGTTCTACCAACACTTCAAAAATGTCAATAACACTATTTAAAAATTGTGTATCTGCACCATATTTGTGCTGTTACTGCATTTTAGGCCATTTCTAATAGAGTTAACTGACAAATAAGATGGCTGGTTGTGTGCTACAGACTGTTCAAGAAGTCTGTGCTCCAGTTCTGATAAGCTAAATCCCTGTTTTTAGTCTGTTACTTGGAGCTAATTAGCAGGTATCTGTGCATGTGTGATGCACCCACACGGGTTATGAAGCAGGAGCGCGAGATGTGGAGAAAAAAACCCCTAAAGAGATGCACAGCAAACATGCAGGGTGAGAACTGTTAAGAATACCGAAGAATAAGTACTTATTGCCTTGATGAACTTTGAAGTTATCCAGAGCTAAATACTTCTGAGATTTTCTTTTGAACTGTTCAGATTCAGTATATCACGATGCTAATAGCAGCTAGCATATTAACAGCTAGCAACATTAGCACATGTAGTACCTGTAGTTGTGTCTATTACTATGCTAATGTGGGCCAGTGTTGTTGTAATGTGTGCCATGAAAAGTTCAAGTGAACCTGACATGAGTTTAAAAGGCTTTATTAAGCAAATGGACTGAGAAACATTTGTGTATGCTCACTAACGTATAAGACCAGGAGGCTATCCTTGGACTTGTTTTTTTCCTGGTGAGGCATAGATGAATCCAGATGTCCGCTTTCTCCCGTGGGACTTTGGTTGCTGTCGCTGTACCCTCACAGCGTTCTCTTGGATGGTTCCTTCCCGGTTTCCATCACTAATTCACTCCCAGACTGTGACAAATGACGGCTCAGGAGGCTGGAGTAAAACTATTGTGCATGCTAACTTTTATTTTGCTTTCCAGCGTGCGTCGCAAAGGGTCGGATTATTTCAGACCACAACACACACATTTATTTTCTACATTTATTTAGTTTATTCTGAAACCTAATTTTACAAAGCCTTTGAACAATTTTTCTTCAACTAAAGTCCTTTATTTTGGTTAATGAGTGTTGTGTGTGAGTTATTTATATTTCACTTTATGTTTCTGTTGATAGTTTGATTCATTAGAGGGACTGTTTCAGTAAGGCTTAAGCACAAATTCTTTGCGGAAATCTAAATGCTAAAAGGTAGTTCACTTAGTTTCTACTAAGTGGAGGCACCGATATCAATTTCAATAACATTACTGACCACTTTCTTAAGTATTGCCTGGTAAGACCATTATTTCATCATTACTACAGCTTAGTGCAGCAATCCACTAAGAATCCAGGGCCCCGCCCATAGAACTACAACACCCCTTTTAATATTATTTGGCTACTAGCTACATGGGCTGAGTGCTATGGCAACCTCTGGCAACCACCAGTTCCTTGAAAAGTTGTTGAAATTAGTCACAAAAACATAAATGATATGACACTCATAACATTGTTGCGACACCTTTGATTGTTTACCAGTTGCCATGGTCACCAGTAGATGTTGTTTGTAAACACTGGCAAACTAGTGGCACTGAAATTGTTCCAAAGTGTTATGCTATCCTGAAAGGAGATCATTCACCTCCAAAGTAAAAGTTGTGCTTTTGAAATGTGTCTGTTGCAGCAGTAAGGCACCGCTTTTACTTTGAAGGTGAATGGTCTCCGTTCAGGTTATGATAACACTTTGCACAATTTCAGTACCATTAGTTTCTGGTTGGTGTCATACCTTTTCAAGTTTCACTACACCTCAGACTGTAAATGACTGTTTGAGAGTTTGCAGAAATCACTGCCTTCCATGTTAGCTATGGGTGACTGCGGCAACCTGGCAGTGACAAAACCAATCATAAGGAGGGTTTTGGTACTGTACCCTCTTTGCAGGTGATTTCACTAAGCAACCAGTCAACTAGTCAGAGAATATACATTTTTCTTTTGTGGCCTCAGGTTACAGGGGGGTTGACTGCTGGTTCTAGGCCTGAGTGGGCGAGGTCTTAGCAAATATATGTGATTAACGTATCGTTACTCTTAACAGTTTTTACACAATCTAGCAAAAAACAAACATCAACATCTGGAAGTTGCTAACAAAATTGCAGAAAATAACAGCAATTATGCTATTAGGTCAGTGCCCACTAACAGTTTGGACTATGACCACATCCTAGAAGGCAATGTGCATGATAACTAAGAGGCATCAATGTTAAGTGATGGGAATGCATCTGGAAAATTAATGACTGACTTATAAAAATTAATTTAATTGCCTTTGATTTCTTAAACATAGTATCTGCAAACATAATACCGGCACACAAGGTTGTGAAATGTCAGACTTTTATTTCTTTTACTGATCTTAAGGTGTTTGTTGTGACATTGATGGATTGTTGTTGCTGTTCTGGGGTTTTTTAATGTAAAAAGTTGAAGGGTTCTCTTCTTATAATATGAAGTACCTCGAGAGATCTGTTGTGGTGAATTGTTGCTATGTAAATAAATATAACTGGAATGAACTTTCAGCACCTCGAGCTTGAGTCAATAAATGAAACTTCTTAACTGATACTAATGTTTGTAAGTCGTGTACGAATTGATGCAGCAACACAGTGAAAGTGAATAGGCGTCATTTTTCCTCAGCAAACCGTCAACAATCTTCTTTGGCTGTTTATAAAGGAAAGAAACAGTGAGGTCCCTGAGTCAAATCAACTGTCTACTAATTCAACACCTTTTTTTTTTCTCCAAGGCTGTGAGCATCAGCTGTATTATACTGAGACACAGCAGAAGATGCACAGAAGGAGATTTAAAATGTGGACAACAAAGGGGTTTTTGGACTCTGACACATTTCTCATACTCAGTGCTTCAGGTGGCATATTACTGATGATCCTAACTCAGTATATTTATATTTACAAAAACATATATAGCAAGATGACGCGACGTTTTCAGTCTGTTCCTGGCAAATATTACCATCCAGATATACAGTGTTTTTTCATAATCAGAACAAAGGTCTTTTCCAGGTTATTTTGAGTGGGATTTGATGTTTACATAAGCCAACTCTCAAAGTTAGACACCACTTCAATTTCTTGAATGTTAATAAGATGCTGGTGTATTCAGACTCTGCGAGCATTATTATGGACCTAAGTTCAGGAGAAAAATACGAGCATATGGAGAGTTGAAAATGTGCCAGAGACTGGAGAATAAAGTGGACTTAATAATGGCCAGAGGTGTCATTCGAGACAGGCCCACTTCCACTCCTGCATGCACACATACAAACACACCGGCACAAACAAATGTGTAAGCACGTTCGCACACAAACATTTAGGCTGGCCTCATTTCAGCTGCTAGCCTCTTTTCTCTCTTTTTTTTTTACTCTGTCTCTGTCCTCTCTTACACACACAGACTCGCACACGCACCGCACACATCTCTCTTCTCTGGCCAGGCAGTCGAAACAGGGTCAGAGTTCAACTCGGTAATGGAGTCTCTCCCACCTGGCAGTGTCAGGTAATACACAGAGGGGGAGGTGTGTGATTGCACGCGTGTGTATGTGTGTGCGTGTCTGTGCGGGGTGGTTGAAATGGGGCTGAGCTGAATGACCCAAATTGTGGCGGCAACCTTGAAGAGCTCAGGTGGTACACGATAAAAAATAAAAAAGCGGGAGTTGGAGGAAGGAGAGGGAGAGATCGCGAGGAGAGAGCGAGAGAAAGAAAGAAAGTGGGGAAAGGGGAAGAAGGGGTGGGGGGGGAGGCAGACAAGGAGCACTGTGGTAATACGTGTCCTTAAACTGATTTCAGTTGTTTTCTGAACAAGGTGTGGTCCTCTCATCTCTGCATGGCACTGCTGCAGACTGAAGGCTGTTACAGCTCTGTGCTGTTGTGTGTGTGCAGGTGTGCGTGCGCACGTGCACTTGAGGAAAAAACACGGGGGGGAAAAAGTGAGAAAGAGTGTGCAAATGTTTTTTGTGAGTGAACAAACGCATTTATTATGTGCATTATACTTTCTGCCTTACCTAGATGCAATCACAATTTTTGCCTCACTGCGTGTGCACTCTGTTCCAGTCCTGCATGCGTGTGTGTGCCTCTGCAGAAAGTCGGAATAGGCTGAGCAGCTGGCTTTTTCTTAGCGTCTCTGATTAGTAATCAGCCAGCATTGTGCCTGGATGCAGATTGTTAACAGGGCTGATGGACCTCATCAGAGACCCAGTCTCACCCTTATTTTGCCTTATAAATTTCAGCTTGAATATATTCAAAGACATTTTAAAAGAAGGTTTTATGACTGGTCAGCAGACTCCTTACATGTCCCTGGGTACAGATCACATCACTCACTCTTTAATGAAAGGTATTAATCAGAATACCTGAAAACTGAGCATTTTAAAGGATATCTTATCATGTCTGGTTATGAGTTTATGATTATGATGTTCCCTTGTTCGGTGCTTTGATGATGGTGGGCATGATGAGTGCTGTCTAACACATCAGTCTAAAACCTCCCATAGGTGTTCAACAGGGTTGAGCTCTGGTGACTGCGAAGGGCCACAGCACTTGATTTACATAATATTCACACTCATCAAACCGTTCAGTGACACCCCCCCTTCTCATGGACTACACATGGGAGCACTGTCATCTTTGAAGAGTGTGCTCCCATCAGGATTGTTGTGTTTCATCATAGGATAAAAGAGATCACCCATAACAACTTTGTTTAGATTCGGTGTGTTTAAACTAAACTTGTCCAGAATGTTAAAAAAAAATGTCCGGGGCATAGTGCTACAGTCATTTGCTACAATTAGTCACTTATCCAGCTTAGGATCGAGGGGGGGCATGCAGCAGGGTGAACTCTGGACAGGTTACCAGTCTGTCAGAGGGGTATAAAATCAATTAACCTAACCACAATCCGGTCTTTAAATCTGACGTCATTAGCTGTGTCTGAGCCCAAACTACGCTGCAGGTCCCTAAGTCAAATGATCACTGCGGCTTTACTGAGAGTTAAAAACTGTGTAAGTTCTTTCATCTGTAATACAAACGATCAGTGTGGCTGCTCTACCAGGTGTAACAATTAAGTTTAACATCCAGGCATCCATAAAAACAGAATTTATGAAATTTAATGGAGTTAGAAGTTAGCAGGGAGTTATTTCCCTAGTTTCCATCTAAATATAATTTAGATGGAAACTAGCGGGATATAAGGGATTTCTGAAACGAATTAAGACGTACAACTCTGCTATCACTTCCAACATAAATGAAGACAGGAAAGTAAACAGCAGTGACGTTTGTAGGGTTACTGAAGTTTGGCTAGCTGGTATGTAACGATGTGCTACGTAATCGCTAGCGACACGGCTATGTTAGCATAATGTAAACAGTGAAGCTGGAGGAGGAACGCTAACTTTTTTTCCACTTGATAAACGTTAATGTGAGGGTTCCTGAAGTGTAGGGACAAATGCAATTGCATGGCAGGATGCTGTAAACGGTCCAAACTTTAGTCAGGCGAACAACTGAGATAATCCACAATATGAGGTCAGTTATTAATATACTGCTGCATGGGCTGGGCTGTAGTTACATCGTAAAGTTTTAAAAACTGAGCTTTAAAATGATTAGTGGTAATAAAAACCAAGAGAGGTCCCCGGCAGACCCCAAGCAGCTGGGGAAAGAGGGCAGCTGGGTGACGGTGAGGAGGAAGCATAGTCCTAAACAGAAGCCCCAGGTACACCACCAACCCGTTCATGTGTCTAACCGTTTTTCCCCACTCGGCGACACACCCGCCGGGGGTCAAACTCTGGTAATTGGTGATTCTGTTCTCAGACATGTGAAGCTAGAGACACCGGCAACCATAGTCAATTGTCTTCCAGGGGCCAGAGCAGGCGACATTGAAGGAAATTTAAAACTGCTGGCTAAGGGTAAACGTAAATTCAGTAAAGATCATAATTCACGTCGGCAGTAATGACACCCGGTTACGCCAATCGGAGGTCACTAAAATCAATATTGAATCGGTGTGCAACTTTGCCAAAACAATGTCGGACTCTGTAGTTTTCTCTGGTCCCCTCCCCAATCAGACCAGGAGTGACATGTTTAGCCGCATGTTCTCCTTAAATTGCTGGCTGTCTGAGTGGTGTCCCAGAAACGATGTGGGCTTCATAGATAATTGGCAAACCTTCTGGAGGAAACCTGGTCTTGTTAGGAGAGACGGCATCCATCCCACTTTGGATGGAGCAGCTCTCATTTCTAGAAATATGGACAAATTTATTAAACCCCCCAAAATATGACTATCCAGAGTTGGGACCAGGAAGCAGAGTTGCAGTCTTACACGCCTCTCTGCAGCTTCTCTCCTCCTGCTACCCCCCCAAAAACCCATCTCCATAGAGACTGTGTCAGCTCCCAAACAGACAAAAAACAAACTAAAAACCAGCAACAAACAACTTAAACATAAACAATTACAAAGAAAGAACAATACAGTATCCACATCTGAACCAAAGAGTAAAACAGTGAAATGTGGATTATTAAATATTAGGTCTCTCTCCTCCAAGTCTCTGTTAGTACATGACTTAATAATTGATCAACAAATCGATTTACTCTGCCTTACAGAAACCTGGTTGCAGCAGGATGATTATGTTAGTTTAAATGAATCAACACCCCCGAGTCATTCTAACTACCAGAAATCTCGAAGCACAGGCCGAGGGGGCGGTGTGGCAGCAATTTTTCACACCAGCCTATTAATTAATGAAAGACCAAGACAGACTTTTAATTCATTTGAAAGCCTGATGCTTAGCCTCGTCCACCCCAGCTGTGAAACTCAGAAACCAGTCTTACTTGTTATCATCTATCGTCCACCTGGGCCTTACACAGAGTTTCTGTCTGATTTCTCAGACTTTATATCTAATTTAGTTCTGAGCTCAGATAAAATAATTATTGTGGGTGATTTTAACATCCATGTAGATGCTAAAAATGACAGCCTCAACATGGCATTTAATCTGTTATTAGACTCAATTGGCTTCTCTCAAAATGTAAAAGAACCCACCCACCACTTTAATCACACTCTAGATCTTGTTTTAACATATGGCATAGAAACTGAACATTTAACAGTGTTTCCTGAAAACCCTCTGCTGTCTGATCATTTCCTGATAACATTTACATTTACAATAATTGATTACACAGCGGTGGAGAGTAGACTTTATCACAGTAGATGTCTTTCTGAAAGCGCTGTAACTAAGTTTAAGAATATAATCCACCCACTGTTATCATCTTCAATGCCCTGTACCAACAAGAGCAGAGCAGCTATCTGAACGCTACCCCAACAGAGGTCGATTATCTTGTTAATAATTTCACCTCCTCACTACGTACGACTCTGGATACTGTAGCTCCTGTGAAAACTAAGGTCTCTAATCAGAAGTACCTGACTCCGTGGTATAATTCTCAAACACGTACCCTAAAGCAGATGACTCGTAATCTGGAGAGGAAATGGCGTGTCACAAATTTAGAGGATCATCATTTAGCCTGGAGAAATAGTTTGCTGCTTTATAAGAAAGCCCTCCGCAAAGCCAGAACATCTTACTATTCATCACTGATTGAAGAAAATAAGAACAACCCCAGGTTTCTCTTCAGCACTGTAGCCAGGCTGACAAAAAGTCAGAGCTCTTTTGAGCCAACCATCCCTTTAACGTTAACTAGTAATGACTTCATGAACTTCTTCACAAATAAAATTTTTATCATTAGAGAAAAAATTACCAATAATCATCCCACAGATGTAATATTATCTACAGCTACTCTTAGTACCATTGATGTTAAGTTAGACTCTTTTTCTCCAATTGATCTTTCTGAGTTAACTTCAATAATTACTTCCTCCAAACCATCAACGTGTCTTTTAGACCCCATTCCTACAAAACTGCTCAAAGAAGTCCTGCCATTAATTAATTCTTCGATCTTAAATATGATCAACCTATCTCTAATGATCGGCTATGTACCACAGGCCTTCAAGCTGGCTGTAGTTAAACCTTTACTCAAAAAGCCATCTCTAGACCCAGCAGTCTTAGCTAATTATAGGCCAATCTCCAACCTTCCTTTCATATCAAAAATCCTTGAAAGAGTAGTTGTCAAACAGCTAACAGATCATCTGCAGAGGAATGGTTTATTTGAAGAGTTTCAGTCAGGTTTCAGAGCTCATCACAGCACAGAAACAGCTTTAGTGAAGGTTACAAATGATCTTCTTATGGCCTCTGACAGTGGACTCATCTCTGTGCTTGTCCTGCTAGACCTTAGTGCAGCATTCGATACTGTTGACCATAATATCCTATTAGAGCGATTAGAACATGCTGTAGGTATTACAGGTACTGCACTGCAGTGGTTTGTATCATATCTATCTAATAGACTCCAGATTTGTGCATGTAAATGGAGAGTCCTCTTCACACACTGAGGTTAATTATGGAGTTCCACAGGGTTCAGTGCTAGGACCAATTCTGTTTACATTATACATGCTTCCCTTAGGCAGCATCATTGAATTGAATACTGCAGGTTTAATTCATTATAAAGACTTCACCGAGCCTGTCAGCATAAACCAGCTGGCTATAACGCTGGTATTTTCTTTAATAAATCTCTGCTTGCTTTAGTTGTTATTAATTGCTTCACATCCCCAAAGCATACTGTTTCCAGATGGCTATGTTTGTATGTCAGCTCCAAATCCATCTTACATCAGATCATTTATTACTGTTGACCTTTTTCTTGTATTCCAAACAGGTTTGTGTAACCTGGGAGTTTATAATCGTCAAACCTCTTTTCAGCGATGCAGATGCTTTCCAAAATCTCAGCAATAAACAACCCTGTTACTGACAGGAAACGAGCCTTATATTCTCTGTAAAATTTAAATAATAAATAAAGCAGCTGTTTGCATCTTAAATATTACACTGCAGCAGTGTCGATTTTTTTTCTTTTACATGACACAGGATTTGGATAAATGAAATTCAAAGTTTATAGCTCACTGCTGCCAGAAGTAGTCTGCTTCAGTTCAGGCCATGATGAAGTTCTCCAAACATTTCTCATGCGTATTTGTTTTGAATACATTTTGGTCCATTATTCTGATATTCTTCACCGGGGAAAAACATATGGCCTTATTGATGAATAGGACCTATTGTTAGAGGTATTATTTGTCATTCTGACTGGCCCCGAGTGATGGATGTGTGTGTGAGCGTGAAT
Organism: Haplochromis burtoni; assembly: GCF_018398535.1. Taxonomy (NCBI): domain Eukaryota; kingdom Metazoa; phylum Chordata; class Actinopteri; order Cichliformes; family Cichlidae; genus Haplochromis; species Haplochromis burtoni. The sequence goes on from NW_024582626.1 coordinate 558,115, forward strand.
GTGATTTATGGCACTGGGGGTAGTATATGGTTGTGTGGGAAAGAAAAAGTCTATTAAGATGACCTTGAGAGGAACTCCCTGCTTGCTTGTTCGTAAACTAACAACAAAAAAGGCTGAAAGTGATGAGCCAACAAAGTGTGTTCATGAGCGTATTTGTAATATTTGAGTATACTGTGTTATGAGAACTCAGATTTTGTACTTAGATCCACCGACTCCCTTAAAATGCTTGTATGTTTGGACATCAGCTGAACATGTCTCATGTCTTATTCTCTCCGTTTCTTTGACTTTCTCTTATTCTTGCTTTTTCACCTTTTCTGCCAGTACCTCCCAATTTGTTACATCCCTCTCTCCCCGCCTGTCTGTGGTAATGTGCTCTTAGTATATTGCCAGGGGAGGTCTGTCCGTTAACCACTGATCAACCGGTAATAAACACACTTCATTAAACCCCAGACTCTCGTTCATCAGTAGCCTGCTTACCTCCTATAGGAGCCTGGCTTAGACACACACCAATCATTTACCAATAGACGTGTGTGGCTTCCTCCTGGTGGGATGGCCGGACCAAGCTTGATGATTTATTTGCAATTCTGCCCATGTGCTGCTCTAGAATATGCTCGACTTTGAAAGGAAGGATTTCTTTATGAAGCAAGGGCACCGGGCAGCTAACGTTGAGGAGCGTTTTTTAAACTTTGCCACTATTTGCCATTTTTCCCCCATTATATACACTCGGTGGTCACGTTGTTAGTTATAACTGTTCATGCAAAGATCTAATCAGCCAATCACATGGCAGCAACTCAATACATTCAGTCGTGCAGATGTTCAAACATCTGCTGAAGTTCAAACTGGGCATCAGAATGGGGAAGAAAGGTGACGTAAGTGACTCTGAATGTGGTATGGCTGTTGCTGCCAGACAGGCTGATCTGAAACTGCTGATCTGCTGGGATTTCCCCACACAACCATCTCTAGGGTTTACAGAGAATCGTCTGAAAAGGAGAAAATATCCACTGAGCGGCAGTTCTCTGGGGGAAAATACCTCGCTGGTCAAAGGACAAAGACCAGACTGCTTTGATCTGACAGGAAAGAATCAGTAACTCAAATAACCGCTTGTTACAACCAAACTATGCAGAAGAGCATCTCTGAATGCACAACATGTCGACCCTTGAAGTTGATGGAGACCACACAGGGGCCACTAATGTCAGCTATGAACCGGAGTTTGCACAGGTTCACCAAAATTACACAAAAGAAGACTGGAAAAATGTTCCCTGGTTGAATGGTTGTTGATGCTGCAGCATTCGGTAGAGTCAGAATTTAGTGTGAACTTGAACGTATAGAGACATCCTGCCTTGTGTCAAAGGGTTAGGCTGGTGGTGTTATGGTGAGAAGGATATTTTCTTGGCACAGTCTAGGCCCATTAGATAGCCACAGCCTACCTGAGTATTGTTGCTGACCATGTCCATCCATATTGACCACAGTGTACCCGTCTTCTGATGGGCGCTTCTAGCATCATGTCACAAAGCTCAAATAATCCCAAACTGGTTTCTTGAACATTACAATGAGTTCACTGCGCTGAAACACCCTCCACAGTCACCAGACCTCAGACCAAAACATTAATTAAGCTAGTTGTGAAAATCAAAAGGGGTCCACCCTGGTACAAACAATGTATACTTAATAAACATATACCTGACACATCTGTGTGTTTATACTTGTAGTTAACATATTTTTCTAATATTACATATAAAACAAAATATGAAAAACCAAGAACAATTTCTGTTTCACAGACATTCCTTCCACAGGGGCCACTGAAACAAACCCTGGGAGATCCCCACTGTGACTGAGGAAAATAAATTACCTTAAAGGAACAAGGAAACTTTTCCATGAATAATATAGAAGCCCGTCAGAGCACACAGATGGATTAAAGGCTTAAGATTGACAAGCAGGGCCTCACAGTGGTGTTGTTAGTACATCCTGACTGAAACTGGAGTTTTGGCATGCCAACATTTTGGATGTAATAAAACTCAGACAGCTATATATCTTGATATATATACAAAGAGTGTGGAAATGTGCAGTGAGAGTTTATCTATATTGAAAGTGAACATTTATTAAGATTACATGAATGTATTTTAAAAAGTAATTAGTAACTTACTAACCACACAACTCCACACTTGCTACAGCTCAGCTGTGATGTTATACTGCTCACATGTGCTGCAGTCAGTGCTAAAAGAGCTGTAACCAATGACGCCCAGCCACGTTTACATTCTAAATTACCCCAAAAATCTGTTTCCATCATCTTTACAGCCATTTTAGCCCATTAATAACAAATATATTTTACATCATTCTTGAGTTCTTATCATGTCCAGTACTTACTATATTAGGTTGAACACTGGATTTCCACCTCTAGCAGTGCTGCTGTGTGCATCTGCCTCTATTATCCTTTCCTGTTGGTGCATTTAGGTAAACATTGACATTGGAAATTGGAGTCTTGGCTGTGAAACTGTGAGACAGTTCACATCTTCATTCGAGCCACTTCCTCTGCTGTCAGTGGCTTTTTATCTTTTAGGTTTGCTGGCAACAGAGACTGCAATTAAAATGTGATATAATTAAAACTTAAAAATGATTTAAAAAGAGCGTTACATGTTTGCAAAGTCTCCTCTAATGACTTCCTTAATCGGTTCATTGGTACGGCAGTTATTTTCTGGATGATTTGGTTTAGAAATCAGCAGTAATCCCAATCTAATCATGACAAAGCCATCAGGTAATGACCGGCAATCCTCCATGAGTAAATATGATTGACTTTTTTGGTCTAATGTCTGCACAGGAATGCAAAAATTATGTCAGCAAACTTAGCAAGCCGGGCCATTTCTGTGAAAGTCTTAACAAGCCTCAATTGATTGCTGTCAGATAATTATGAAGGGTGCAGCAGCACAAGCGAGTTCAAAGGCTTCTGTCACCTTTGACAAAAGCCACCAACAATGTTATTCAATGCATGTCCAAAGACACCATTAGTAAACAATGCAACATAGTATTTAACCAGTAAACATGAGATGCTGCTGCACAGGCAGGCGGGCGCTGTGGACTGTGGCGGAAAATATTTGGTGCCTGTTTAGTGTAACATTAATAAATGCTGGATCCAATTTTGCTTCTGAGTTGGAGTTTTCCCTGTTATGCTTTGATGGCTGGTACAGTAGGTGTACTACAGTGCATGTGTTGTCCAGATGGCTTTTAAATGCCCTTAAAATCTGTTTGCAAAGTGGTTTGGGTACTAGCCTGGTTTAACCCAGGCCTTATGCATCATTTTCATCACAACAGGACGCTTTGATTGGATAAAATCTGCCTGAATGGTGTCATTGATTGGGTGGGAAGATGGATGGTGGTCAGACAGCCATTTAGCCTGACCCTCTCCCCTCCCCCGGCCCGTGTCAGAGTCAGAGCGCACAGTAAATCACAGACTCCGCTGAAGGCAGCATAGATCACCGCTAACGACACTGCATCAACAAGTAGACAAGCACTGAATAAATACCGCAGGAGACAGAGAGAAACTTTAATAAACATGATTTTTCCTCCTTTTTTTGATTTGTCACTGGAAAAAAATGTCAGCTAGTGTTTGGATTCAATAGTTTTGCATCATTTTCAAATTTCTTCGCTATTTTACTTGGATAAAAATCAACACATCTTGAAACTTCAAAGGCGCCGGGAGAGTGGAAATAATCCCCTATCCTGCACTTTTAAAGATAGCGATCTGAAACCGCGCCAGCTTTTAATGGGTTTATTTCGGCCAACTCTAGACCGCGTTTCATGAAATTTCAAGTCGGTAGCTTTAGCGCAGTCTCGCTCGCAGACAAACAGTCAAACAGCATGTCACCTTGAATCGGTGTCTTAGAGAGCCTCAGCCAAAGCCTGGTTTGTTATTAATATATCTTTCTTCTCTGTTTCTTCAATTACAGCCTTTTCGCTAAGCGCTGGGATTCTGTAATCCCCCTGTTTACTGACTGGCAATCCCATTTTGAATCGTTTGCTTTGTGTTCTTCCAAGCCTGCGATGTCTGTGTAAAACATTTCCGTCCATCATAATAAAATGTTATTCGGGGAAAGCATCCCAGGGGTTGTCAAAGAAGAAAAAATGTACTCGGAATCAATACTGGTTATGCTCAATCATGTTTTGTCTCTCTAAAGTAAAATAAATAAAAAAGAGGCTATAATCAAATCATAATGTAAAGAGGTGGCTTTTTAAACCCGACTGATTGAATTACATCCCTTTTAGTTTGTTCTCAGCAACATGGGAGCCACACTGAAAGAGCCTTTTCCTAATACAAGCCAAAGCTACTCATATGAGACAATGGCATCAAATGCTGCCACTCATCCATGATGCTATAGTGGAAGCCTTTGAGAGTGGAAAAGGAATATTTAGCAGAGTGTTTCTTTTTTGTTTTACTAGAGTAGGTTTCCATTCCGTTGTCCTGGAAGGCAATAAAAACAAACTGTGGATGTTAGTGGGCGGGAGAGCCTCATCAATTTATCTTGTTTATGGAAGCGACAGGAGACTGCTCAGCTATTGTGTCTGCCTCTCTGCCACAATTGGTACAATACTCAGGACAAGGATTTAACCAGCTCCATCTGCCTCCTCCTGCACTCCGCTCCGTCTCACTCTCAAAATCCCCATCTGACTTATTCCTCCGATCCACCATAAGCGTGAATGTAGGCTGTAGGTTTATGCCTCTTTCTTGCCTCCACCCTGCATCTATCTTCTTTCCAGTCTCTTACTCCATCACCTCCATCCTGTCCATCTCCTTTCTCTCTTGCACCGTCCTTCATTGACTCCAGTGGCTCCATCATTGACTTGTCTGACCCTCTGACAGCCTTGACTTGACATTCAGACATCGTGTTCATCCTCTCTTTGTCTCTGTCAACACTGCCCAGGGTATCTGATCCATGCACAGACTGTCAATAGGCAGCCTGTCCACCACTGCGGATGCTCTCCAGAAGACAGCGATTCCTCAAAAACCGGCAAGAACCTAAATCCTTTTTCATACAGCTGTGAGCAGTTGTGACGTGTTCTCTGTGTCAGTGGCTCAGATTTGTACAGGCACAAGCTTAAGATAAGGTGTATTTGTACTTTTTGTGTTGGTGCTTATTATAGGTGAATTAGCTTGGAGGATTGCTCAGGAGCAGATTTAAATAAAGCTCTGCTTTGTGCCTAGTTCCATAACCTGTGATTTAGTGAGTGCATCACCTAAAAACATGCAGTTAACTCGCTATTGTACTTGCAGAATGTGTTCATCCAGTTTTAATTAGGAAAAGGCATGGCCTGTAGATCAATAGCGACATATGTAATCATTCAGCGCATTCATTTCCACAAAGTTTTACAAGTTAATGACTGTTGGGAAGCTGTTTACTAGACATTAGTTTGGTCTTATATAACACATTAGCATTTTGACCCGTGTCATGATAATGATTTTTGCTGCATCGACAATTAAGATGTAGCAACTATAGCATCGCACAGTCAATGTGGTTATTACTGTATCAGCCCTCTGAATGGCTGTTATCAGCTGTTATCAGTCCCATACATATCACCCAGTAGGTACCTTACCACATGTTTTAGCCTGCTCCCTTGACCTGTATCACTGACTGTATTATCTATTATCATTGCTGATTGTTAGAATGGCCCGGGCGGCTTGACTAAAGCAGGAACCTTGAGGCAAGGATGAGGTGCAGAGCAGCTAGGCCTGCATTCAGACAGATTAAAATAAATATATTGCAGCTCCAGTTGTTCTGATGTTAACTGGCAGCCCTTTGTAGGCTGCAGGTGCCTGACTTGCAAGCAGCAGAATCCTTCAAAAAAAGCAAATCTATAGATTTATTTATGATTTTGCAAAACCTTAGCCTGCTGCCCAGTAAAAGTTTAAATATGTATTTCATCCACTCCTTGAATTCAGTTTGGCACCACGTGGAACCTTTAAAGGGGGATGACACTACTGTACACAAGATGAAGGTCTTTACTAAAGTAATAAAGTGGAAACTTAGATGCCTTTAAAAAGGAGACAAGTAGTGTTCATCTGAAAACTGAATTTAAAATCTTATGGAAAATGTCACTGTAAGGTAGCAAATGGAACCTTGTTACCGCTTAAAATGTTGAAGCACAGGCAGTGAGAAAAAGATCAAAGGAACACACAAGGAACTCCATCAGATGAAATACTATTTTAATAAACCTTAGTTGTAGTAGCACCTGAGAGGAAAAAGTACATAGACTCATTATTGGCAAGTAACATGTCCTACAAAAAGGCCACAATCTTACCAAACAGAAAAACTTTGATCACGTTAATAAGAAGAAGTAAAACAATTATTATCTGAGGTCCTCCCACAGTGAAAACCTTAATGCTGAGACCCGACTTACCACCAGAGGTATTGGACAGCAGAGTAACAGAGCTCATCCCGAACACCAGTATGAGACGAAAGAGAGAGAGTAGCTGAATTTGCTCTAGCAGTTTAATATAAACACATTAAATTGGTTTTTAACATACCTGCAACCACCACTGCCATCTCCAGCCAGAATCAGTCAAAAAGCCAAGAGAGACTGAACAATAGGCTCCCTTATAATCAAGCTCTGATTGGAGAGCTACTGGAGAAGTCGGGGTTAATGCTGCATTCAAAAGCCCTACTCAGATGAGGAACAATTTTCCCCGGGAGAATTCGCCATCATAAAATGATGCATTTTCAACCAAACAGCTTTTTTGAACTTTAACTGAGTTTCTTGTTGTCTAAAGGTGACCAACATCTACCACATATCAAAGCTGATAATACAATTGATTATATCGCTGATTCCTCCTAGTATTTTAACCAGAAAACACTTCATCCTCTATATTCGCTTGAATGAGGTGGTAAATGGTCTAGATACTTGCTTATCTCCTCAGCCGTGACATAAGGAGGAAGTGGGTGCAGCTATGAAGAGGATGAAGAGTGGAATGGCAGTTGATCCAAATTACGTACAGTACTTACGAAGGTATGGAAGTGTCTAGGAGAGAAGGAGGTTTTTACCCATATTATCTAATCTTGGAGAGTGAGAGGATGTTTGTAACAGAGAAGACACTTTTCAAGAATGATGTGCAGAGCTGTAGTAACTCCAGAAGGGCACAGATGATGAGCCTCACCATAAAGCTATGGGAAAGAGTTGTTGAAGAAGCAGGAAAGCGTGCGAGGGTGGTGCAGGACATGTCTGAAGACAATGAAATAGTGGCGAGGTGTGATGTAGGAGCGACACACAGGTTCAAGTCGAGGGTTGGATTACATCAGGGTTTTTGCTGTGATGATGGACAGGCTGACAGATGAGGTCAAGCTCTTCCTGTAAGCTCTTAATCTGTATTCAGATTAAGGAAGGGGTGGAAGTGAACGCGGAGAGGTGGAGGTATGCTCTAGAGAGTTGGTAGAAGCATGACAGAATGCAAGCGTCTGATGAGATGGAGACAAGCTGAGGAGAAGGTAGATGAGTTTGAATACCTCAGATCAACCATCCAAAGTACTGTTTTTACAGTTGTCAGCACACAAGAGAGGTGAAGAAGAGAGCGCAGGCGAGAGTGAAAGGGAAAGTTCACAAGACAGTAGCAAGACCTGCTGTCGTGTATGGTTTGGAGACAGTGGCACTAACAGAAAGACGGGAGGCCGAGCTGGTGGTGGCAGGACTGAAGATGTTAAGGTTTCTGGTAGTGACCAAAGATGGCGTACAGTGAGTACAATGAGTACAGGTCGGCTGTTTGAACAAAATGTTACAGTGGTAAGGTTGAGATGGTTTGCACATGTGCAGATAATGGATATATTGGGCAAAAGATGTTGAATATTGAGCTGTGAAGCTACATACAACAAGCACACTCATAATGGGGCTTAAATGGATTTTTTTCTAAAAACCTTGCTGTTAATGATTATGTTGTACAAGTTAGAAACTCTTCCAGCCTGTCATCATCATGCTACATTGTTGACTGAGTGCATAAACAACTTTTAAGACATAAGTATATCTAACTGTGGGCTGTTAATGCCAAATCACTATCATTACTTGTTAATAGCTCGATAACATCTTACAGATATCATGACTGCACTTGAAGTATAAGACACCAAAGCGGCGCAGTCTACATTCATTACATCCTTCCTCTGTCTTCCTGGATTCTTTCCTGCTCTTGAGCTGCTTTTCTGCTGCTCTGCAGCAAGAGGAAGGATAAGAGAGTCAGACTCTCCACCAACAGCAGACGCTGCATTACACTATTGATTGACATCATCATCAGCTAAAGTGCCAAAGCGGCAGTGCTGAATAGGGAAAAGTAACAGGTTGCAACCTGTTGCACACTCTTGGCGTTCACCTTTAGCCAAAATGTCTGGAAGAGATTTTATTCTATTGTGAAATTTGTGACAAGAATTTTAAGACACTTAGTCACAGCACACTGCACAGACAGTCTTGTTTTATTAATGAAATATATCTGAACATTTCAAGGCTACTGAGTGTGAAGTTCATGAAAAGCTTGTTTGCTGAGACAAAATGTGTCCCCTTTTTTCATGTTCCTGCAACACTGACCCAGGTTTTCATTAGCAGTGTTGGTCAAGTTACTTGAAAAAAGTAATCAGTAACTAATTACTGATTACTTCCCCAAAAAAGCAATCCCGTTACTTTACTGATTACTTATTTTCAAAAGTAATTAGTTACTTAGTTACTTTTTTAAAACACGATTTACAACCTGAAGAGGTGATAAAGCGATAGATCTTTCAGCCCAATTCTACTTTTTCTGCATAATCCATCATACAAAATGTAATCAAATGGAAAAGTCCCTTTTTAAAACTTGTTTTATTAGTTTTAATCTTTTAACTTTATGCATCAAGCAAAAATTTAATTATATGCAACATTCTCTGACTGGAAGAAATTTGTTTAATATTTAAACCTATTTTCTGCACATTCCAGCACATAATTTTTGTGTGTGTGTGTGTGTTTACACTCAGTCTTTCAAAAAGATGCAAGTAAAACACAGCAGAAAATAAATAAAATCAAAGACTAGCGGTCCTGTTGCTCTATTTTCACCTGTAAAGCAGGAGTTGGGTAGGCGGAGGTTTACCCTGGTGCAGGTGTGCTGCGGCGGTCAGTGGAAGAATCCGCGAGTTTCTCTGTGAGTTTCCCATTACGTCGTTGTGCACTCGGTGCTTGCTAGGAAGTTTAGGGTTTTTTTCGCTGTAAAAAGAAGTTTTCTTCCCACGCACGATGGACGCTAATGTTTTTGTCACTTTTTATGGAATCAAACTCAAAGTAAGGTCAGTACTTCCACGCTTAAAACGCTGCACCTCATACTCTCTCCTGCACTGATATATTATCCATTGTTGATCTGCACACAGCTGTTGTCACAAACGTCGCACTCGCTTACGTCACTGTCATGAGACATTCTTGCAAAAAAATCACAGTTTTAGTAACGCAGTAACGCAGCGTTCCTACGGGAAAGTAACGGTAATCTAATTACCGTTTTTGCAATAGTAATCCCTTACTTTACTCGTTACTTGAAAAAAGTAATCGGATTACAGTAACGCGTTACTGCCCATCTCTGTTCATTAGTTTCTTAATTATTGGGAGGTGGGAAGGGAATTTTTCCATTCCCCGCGTCGCCAAAGTGCCAGCTAGGGAGCTATATGGTTGTTGGGTTTTTCTCTGTATGTATTATTGTAGGGTCTGCCTTATAATATAAAGCACCTTGAGCTAAAGTCCACATTTTGTAGTTGGGATTTGTAGAAGTCAATAGGGGAGAAGCTCATTTCCAGCCTTGCGTTCATTACAGCAATATGTTACACGTTACACGTTTATTTTTTGCAGTTCAATTCAATTTCTTTTCACCAATTCACAACATTCCAAATAGTCACATGACCCCCATTACAGTACTTGTTACATTACTTTTGCATTACTCTGTAATGAGTCCTGTTACATAACTACCAGTGAACAATATAAACTTTAGGCCACAGTCCTACACATGGAGACCAATCCCTATCCTAAAGAGGAACTACATATAAAGATTGCTATTTAAGTTTAAACAGAAAGCCGATAACATAACTGATTGATTATGTCTATCACTATCACTATCACTGCATCACTGCCTTTGTTGCCTGCTGAAGATCAGGCAGCTGGGTTGGGGTTTGCACATCTTTCCTGGCTTTGTGTTAGAATGCTGACTGTTTTAGATAGACGGAAATAGAATAATTTTTATTTCGAACATGTAAATATAACTAAAATAACAAGAGAAAAGAAAAACGTAGAAAACATAAAGTTTTCATGAATGTCGGCACAATGTTTATTCTTGAAAAGGAGTAGGATGAAGTTTATGCTTTTTCTGTTCCTACCACCTTATTTCAAATTCCATTATTTACAAATCAATATTCAGAATATTCTGATAGCAGTACAGTGCAGGAACAACTGCACTGTACTGCTATCACAGCGCTGGACACAGTTTGCAGTTAAAATTGGTTTCTTGTACTTTGGTGCCTTTTCCTCATCCCTACAAATAAATTGAAATCAGCTGATTGTAGCGCCAGTGCACAGGAAGAAAAAGGCATGTTTGATGGGGTTTTCCCCCTCTCTGTCTCCTTTCTGTCCTATTGTTCAGATAACTAAAGAACCTCCAAGTAGTGACAAAATCGTAACTGTAATGTGATTACTGAATTTAGCACAGTAATGTGTTACGTTGTGTTACCAAGTTTCTTATTGAGGTTTGTGCTTCATTTGCTTTTTGTTTCTGATTTTGACTTCGATTTGAGCAAATTTAAGCTCCCTTTCAAAGCTGTTTTCTTAGTTGCATTGGTGACACATTGCCTGGGGTTGCGTGAACATACAATGCGCTAGCATGAAACTTAATTCCAACATTCGTTTCAAAATCATGCATTCTGTTTTGAAAAGAAAAGGGGGGAACTTTATGTTCATGTACTCAATAATGCGTTTCCGTGACTATTTCATGTTTTTCACAGTAATTTTCAGAACCACTGTGGCATGAAAATTTGTAATAGCAAGTTTTAAAATACGTTGTAAACTGATATCAGTGATTTATTTAGGCCAGGACTCCACAAAACAACACCAATGGCAACCAAAATCTCAACCCCTAATTTTCCATTCAACGTCAGTGCATGCTGTCAGATGTGTCTTTGTGCCACATTAAAGTATTTGCCGGGATTTACTGCAGTATCAGCTTAACTCCGAGTTGTGACAAGGCAACATGATAACAACATCTTATTTAAACTAAAAATATCTCTGCAAATGGAGGCAAATCAAAGCTCAGGTGGGTTTTTTCTACCACCTGCGTGCAGATTGGAGCAGGGAGCTCGTGCTCTACCCGACGTCCCCCGTACGATAAAACGCCGTACGATAAACACATCGAGTCACTGAGTGACACCGAAGATCAGTGACGAGACGACAAGACATTTCTGCCAAACAGCCACGAGAGCTCCAGGTAAATACACCCCAGATAACAACCTCCATCTCTCATTCTTTTCCTCTTTATTGCCACCTACTCTACCTCCTTCTTTCTCCCATTTCTGCCTCGGTGTCACCATACCCCTCCCTGCGTGTTGTCGTGGCAACACTATGGCCGCCCCATTATAATGCCTGCGTGTTCATAAGTGGAGTTGCTGCTTTGCTGCTGTTGGTTTCTCCCTTTTTTCTCTCTTTGTCCCTTTGAAATAGAGAATAAAAAACGAGGGCCCGACAGACGGGGGGGAGAGGAGGAGGAGGTGGAGGAGAAGAAGACGAGGTAAGGGAGGCAAGTTTGAAGGGGAGGCAGGGGGATGATGCAGGAGCTTTAGCAATCATTTAGCACTTCCCACTCTTGCTTTTATCTGTCCTTAGAGCTGCTTTCTACATTTCCTTTTGTCTTGGAGGTTAGAGGCTGCTCGCTGCTCCCGTAAAAGTGGCAGTGGGAGAGAGCAGCTGTGAAGTTTATTAGGTTGATCACGCACGCAGACACACACGTTTTTTTTCTTTCTATCTAGCATATCTTTCCTCTTTTCTATTTCTGTCACAAACACATAGATACTTTGAAATACACACACAGAGCCTCACCATTACGCAGAGAGACAGTGTATAGAGCTATTACATGCATTGATGAGGACGCCTGCATCAAAGAGAATTCACAATGAGAACAAACATACAGAGGAGATGAAACACCTCCTTTGTGCTCGGCTTCAGGAGCACGGCACCGTCTAATGAGTAGCTGCGTGCAAAGGTGTGTGCGCACGTACGGTCATGTGACATGTAGAAAAGTGAGGTGTGGAAGTTGTTGGCTGTCTTGGGATATTTGAACAAGCAATCGCTTGATCTTCTTTGAAACCCTTTGAAACTGTGCCTGATGATTAAAGGTGGTAAGCTCCGATAACGGATGCTTAAATTCGACATTTTGCTGTGATTTCGTCAGCTTACTATAATAATCGCACGCACGTCTGTACGTTTGTTCCCCGCCTTGGAGACTGCGTCAGTCTTTATGAAACATAGCCTCTAAACTTCACAGCATCTATATGGTGATTGATTAAAATATTTAATTCAAATATAAAGTATCTTTTTCTGTATTTGTACATAGAAACTGCGTAATCGAGGATGGCAAAGGTAACGTGTACGTTTACTCACCAGATGGTTTATGTTTTTACAGTTGGCAGGTTTTATTTCCTGTCTGGCACACCTTTACACTTCTACACCCTTAATCGAGGGTGCAAGAGGGGAATCTTTCCAGACATTAGCATGCTACATCCAAAGAAGCATGACTGACATAAAAGTCCACCAGTAGTCCGTGTGAATGGCATGTGTACCCATTTGTTCCGTTGAGGTAAAGTATTGCATTGCCTTTTTCATCATTTCCATCTTTATTCCTATGTTTACAATTAAAATCCCTATTTATTGATATTAATATCAGGATAAATGTGTCTGACCTGCAGGAAAATGTTAAAAACTAGTGCCCGTTCCTTCTTTAGTGACTGTAAATGTGCAGTTTTAAACACATCTCAAAATCACATTTAGTAGTAATTAAGCCCTGCGTCAGATTGGCCAACAGTCCGCCTCTCACGGTACCAAGTTTGATGCAAAAGCCTAACACCCCTACATTAACACATCTTCAAATTGTACAAATTAGAATCAGTTTATCCTGCTGGTGCTAATCATTAAACATCCCTTATGGACTGAGAGGTGAAGCCTTTCTTATTTACAGTTCTGACATCTATCTTCTCTTTTCAATTAAGGTGTAAGGTGTCATCATTCCAAGGTGTAAAGAGCTCTCCAGATATTTAGGGTGGAAAAAAGTAATGGATACAAATTAACAAAAATCAATCATCCCATCCAGTCATTTGTGAGTTGGGCAGATTTCAAACACCTGGTAGATTACTTAAATATGGCCGCCCATGCGAGTTCCATCCAAGACACACTGCTTGGTTCTCAAAGAAGTGCATCCCAGGATCAATTCTTACCATTGATCGTAGAAACGTGTGTTATTATAATTGCGGTTCTTAATTTAACTATGAACTATGAATTCTGCAGCAGGTCAAAGATAATATGAAAGGTTGCTTCAACTAGAAGTGGACCTTTCAACAGGTGAATGCTCTTAAACGTTTGTTAGGTAATCCTCCGAGGAATGGTTGAGATAGAACAAATGCAGGGTTATGGAACGGCCTGCACAAAGGTTCAGGATGAATCTGAAAGTATTGCTGATCTCACACCTTAGAGAACTTTGGAGGATTAAGTTGTCAAAAAGGTTTAGCTTGCTAATGTTAGAGACAGGTGGACAGCCTAGACCACGGTGTTCTTACTTTATCCACCAAAAAATAAACGACACAATGATTTTTTAACAAATAATTAAAAGAAAACAGATTGTTATAGTGTTGTTCAAGGATCCCACCTTTATCTTTAGGCGTTGTTCAACAAGGCCAGCAGTTTCTTTCGGATGCTCTCTTTTACATGACTGCATAATTGGGATTAGTGCATTTCTTGTCTCATATTTGTTTTCTGTACACCGTGAGCATGTATCTTTTCAGAGTTATGTCTGGCACAGTGTCTACAGGAAGACGCTGACAGGTTTGTGTGTGTACGTGTGTCTGTGTGTGTAATCTCCCAGATAAGGTAGGCAGATAGAGAGGCCAGATAGACAGGGGCGTTGGGGATGAGATTGTGCGGAGGGGCTTAAAGCTGAAGCTGTAAATCACTTAACCTGGGGCTAATGGGCTTATAGGCTGTACTACAGTACACACAGACACGAACACACGCGCACACAAACATGGTGATACAAACACAAAGTCAATCACGCTCACCCTTCCAAACACATGCACAGAGACAAAAACTTCATTTCTGGTGCGTTGGGCCTCCAGGCTTTAATAAGTCTTATCTGAAATGTTAAATCAGGTGTGTGCTGAGCGTCATATTAAAAACTAACTAACTAATTTAGAGCACGATTGTGTCGGTGATGTATCGCTCTGGTCTGGCTTGAGCGATGAATATTTGTGCTCAGATGCACCGTTTTGCTTTTGTTATCTTCAAGGTTTGCATTGGTGTTGCGTCACAGCGTGCTCGCTCGAGTGTGTGTTTGTATAAACACGTGCGTGGATTTTACATGAATATGCAACATTTGCTTTCATCCGATGTCCGTGTGAATCATTGTTAAGTTCTACCAGAGAGAAGTAAAGCTGAGCTTGATGGATTAGTCATTGTTTTGGGGGGGCTTCAGGCTGACATGTGACTCATCAAGTTAGAGCATTTTTCCTCAAGCGCACTTGAAGCACTTTGTGCCCGATTGTTTGGGTCTTTCATCTTTAAAGTCACTTTAAAACCTGACGGGCAAGCTAGCAACTGATGCAAAGCAGAGTGAGACGTATATATTGTGGGAAAGAAAGACAAAACAGGAAATTGCTGCAAAAAGACAAGGTGTGCGCATGTGCAAGTTGGGGGAAACGAGCCACTCGCCTCTCATTTGAACGCGCCCGCGCAAATAAGGTAGATTAACACAGTCTTCCTTCATGCAGGGTCACATATGGTGGACCATTCTCCTGGTCAGTAGCTCATTACATTTCTCATTATGTCTTTACACACATTTGGCTTTTCCTCTGCACCTGTTGAGGTGTGATATACCAGCTCTGCGTTTACACCTGCTCCTCCTCCTCCCGTTCCACCCCTCCGTCGCTCAATCTCACCCTCCTGCCCTCTATCTCACACTTCTCTCCCTATCACTCCATCTGTCTACCTGTCTCCCCGCCCGCGTCTCTTCATCCTCCCCGTGTATTCCGACGGAGACCATGCTGTTGCCAAGGCTACCGGAGCCATTGTGTACCCGGTTGCCAGGTGACTGGTTGCTGTGGCAATGATCAAGAATTCTGAAGCGCCGCCGCCGCCTCTGCCACTCCTCCTCCTTCTCCCCTCGATAGATAAATCTTCACAATTTTTTTCCTCTTTTTGCTGTCCCTCCCTCCCTCCCTCCCTCCTCCTGACTACACTACTAGAAGAAAAGCACGCCGACCTTTAAGGGGAACTAAGCAACAATGGAGAGATGGGATGGATGATGGCTTGTTTGTTTTCATTTCCTAGGTCTCTCACTCTCTCGCCGCCCCCTAACTCGATTTCTCTTTTCCCTTCATCCATCTAGTCTCTGGCTGTCCAGCCTGCCTGGTTTAATAATGAATTGTCTCTGCTTTCCTTCTCATTTCCCTGCCTGTCCGCTTGTTTGATCACCCCTCCTAATTCTTCATCTCACTTGTTCTCCATCCTTGTATTTTATTTCACCAAACAGCAGACCATGAATGGCCCCCGCTTGGGCTTTCTCCTTTGTTCATCCTGGCACTCAGGGTAATTCAGCCCTCTTCAGTCTCCTCCTTTTCTCTTTGCCCCCCAACCCGCCCCGCCAACCCCGCCGCCGCCTCACATAATTTTTATGATGTTCACCTTTCTCCCTCGTCTCTGCTCCCTCTGTCCATTTCTTTCCTCATCACTGGACAATTTTGTCTGACTTGTAGTGATGCTCTTATCCTTTTAATATGCTTACTCTAATTCAATACTTAATTCCTGTTCCCCCATCACAAAGAAATATGATGGCAGATAAAATTGGTGTGCAGTAGAGTTTGAACATTATGAGTTTTTTCAAAGACTGATGAGTATTTTTTTTTCCATTTCCATTTCCATTAGGCTATTTGGGCTGAAATTCATTTTACATTTGACATTTTTCAGGCCAGAAAAGATAAAAGTATTCAGTGTTTGTTCCCAGAATTTCATATGTGGCTTGAAGATGACTTGATGCAAACTCCTATTAAAACCAAACATGATTTTATAGACATATATATCTATATCTATATATGTATATAGACCTGTATATATTAAAGACATATATAAAGTCAGATTTTAAAATGTGATTCGTGTCTAATTTTTATCATAAGCCTGTGCTGTTCCTCAATAAGCCCTTTTTAAACCTAAGGGGTGTCAGACAGAAAAATGAGAGCAGATGCACTGAGACTTCAAACTTTATTCACTGCATTCACAGAGGTGCTTTCATCAAGGTTTTTATAAGGCAAGGCTAAAAGAAGGCCAGTGCAGATAAGAAGTCAAACAGATAAGAAAGCATAACAAATGGAGACAGTAACAATGGACTTGCCTGTTAGAAGCAATTACAAGTTGTCACACATACAGAAAAATAGATATATTTAAATAGACATAGCTACTGTGATGTAGCCCATGGGTTTTAGTATGTTTGGTTAGCATGACATGCTAAGCTCAGGGACAGCTAAAAATCTGTCAATCACAATGAGCACGCCCATTTAAACCTCCTTTCTGGTACATAGCACAACCAAGATTTACAAAACTGTCTTAATGTTTTTATTCAACACGATCCGAAATGTGTCTGTAAACACATGAGCTCATCAGGAAGGGGTTTACAGACTTTTTGCACCTCCAGGTGTCGCCTCTCCAGACCCAGAAGCTACATCTGAACTGTCTGTGCCCAATACAGGGGAAATTAGCTAGATTTTGTTGCTAGGCTCCACAGGTGTGTTTCTGCTGTAAAGATAAGATAAGATAAGATTAGATTTATTAGTTCTGCACGTGGGAAATTTTTTTTTTTACAGCAGAAAGTGGATAGTGCAAAGTTACATAGCAATAATTAAAAAAGAAAAAACCCCACTAGAATAGGATAAGATGATAGGAATAAGAATAAGATAGAATAGAATAAAATAAAATAAAATACTATATATAATAGAATAAAAATACTACATACAACTGAGTAAAATACAACGTTGTCAAAAAAGAGAATTGCAGTTAGTGTTATTGCACATGTGTGGATGTGTGTGTTTGGTCAGCTGCGAAGTCTTTATTGTGGAATCTGACAGCAGTGGGGAGGAATGACCTGAGAAATCTCTCCGTCCCACACCGTGGGTGCCGCAGCCTGCCACTGAAGGAGCTGCTCAGTGCTGTCAGAGTCTCCTGCATGGGGTGGGAGATGGGAGAAAGTTTTGCATCCTAAACTGGGAGTCTAAAAAGTAATAACGTAGATGCTCTGTAGCACATGCTTCTAAACACCGAAGCTTTAACTGCAGTAAACCTCCATTCTCTTTAATGCGCAGCAGTGGGTGACTATTCTGGATGCCAAAGAAATCCAGATGTGTTTCAGTTTATGAGAAAAGGACCATTTAGTTTCATCGCTATAAACGTCAGATACACCATTTGTTCAGCACTTCTGGTTTCAAAGCACCAAGCTGGTCGGTAAGCTGGCGTCTATGACTACATCCATCTTTTATGTACATAATAAGTGTACTTGTCCTCAAATGGCACCTCTGCACCGGCTTCATTTGTATAAGAAGTGTACGCTGGTAACCTCTGGAGCCGACTGCCTGCTGCTACCGAGTCTATAATCTAACTCGCAGTGAGTTGGTGCTGTTGACCAATGACGAAGGAGTGACGAATCATTGTTTTAACAGTCATGAATAATGTTATAGCATCACTGCGTAATTAAACTGATTCCTTTACAAATCTGAGGCTTCCAGAAAGTAATCAGTACAGCTGATTTTATTGTGAAAATAACCTTCCCTGCTCACTCATCCTCTGGATGTGCCATCATCAGCCAGCTGGCTGCATGTGAGCGTGTGTGCACGCAACGCAGTGTAAAGGGCAAGTGATTGCAGTTTCCTGTGCTTGCATGTCGTGATGAGATATCGCTTGCGTGTGTGTGTAGCTTCATCACGTGTGTGACCAGGCTTGTCCCCTGATGTGTCCCTGAGCTTAGCCTGACGCTCCATTGATTTGTATGGAAATACTGCCTGTTCACACAGCAGGTCGGACACCCTCTCTCTCTCGCTCATCAGTGCCCAGCTGTGGGACGCTTGCTGTGTTCTTTCATTTGATTGTGCGAGTGTGTGTGTGTCTGTGTGTGTGTGTGTGTAAGAGAGAAAGATGGAGTGAGACTTACAGTATGCTGCAGAAAGTATGAGAGCACAAGTCTGTGACTGGCACGTAAGATCATCAGAAGTGTGAATGTGTGTGCATGCTGTATACAGACTCAATGTGTTGGAGGTTCAATATAAGCGTGTGAACTCACATCTGTCTCTTTGTGATCAGTTTTCGAGCTGTTAATTCACACACAGTATCTCTCTTTTTCTCATACACGCACTCGGGCTTGTCCTGACAGAACCCGTGGGGTGAAGCATAATACCCACAAGCACCATCCAACATCCTCGTATCACCGCCATCCGTCCTTTTGTTTACTCCCCATTCTTTCCCCTTCTCCTTGTCTTCCTTCCCTCACAATATGATTCAGTTCTGCCATGTTTTACCCCCTTTTCCATCCTCCTGTCCTCCCATCCCTTCTCACCCTCTTCCCTTTGCCATCACTTCCCCGCACCATCTAAATATCTCCTTCCCTCTGTCTCCCTCATTTTTCTCTAATCTTCAATCTTCCTTCCATCCTTTCTCACTCCCCCTCCTCTTCGACTCTCTCCTTCACTTCTCTCCGAGTATTCTGTTAAAGTCACGACCCGATTCTGTTCACGTGCTCATCACTAAATGACAAACCAGAGACAGCTTCCGCCTCTTAAAGGCCAAAGCGAGATGTGTGCAAATCTATCTCTCCCGCTCTCAGCCCCCTTTTTTTATCACTCAAACAATATGTGTGTGTGTGGAGGGGGGGGCTTGAGCCACCCTAGGCTTCACTCTGTCTAAAACTACAAGTAATGGTGCTATTCATATGAGAAAGAAAAGACCTTTTTGTTGCTTATGTGTTTGCCTTTTTATAAACTCCATTTCCAGTGATAAAATACTTGCAGCATGCACGTTGTCCTCTTTCAGTGCAGTGGTAAGGTGGCAGCCATTTCATCTTTTGATACATGTTGCAAAGAACTAAAAGGAAAACTCACCTAATCCGAGCACACGCCTTCTTATTTGCTGTATGGAGTTTAGCTGCCTCTGGAGGCTGACATAAATATTTATGAGATAAACTCATCGTCGACATCATAGTGGGTATCATCAAACAGATGCAGGTTATATGAAGACAGGCAATTTTAAGGAGTGAAGAAGAAGAAATTGAATTTTGTTTACATTGGTTGTTGTTAGTCTCACGGTGCTCGGGCCTTTTTCCCCCCTGCTGAACATAAATCATGCTATTTAAAAACTCCGCTTGAATGGCGGTTTGTTTTTTCTCTGAACAATATGATCTGCTTTTCAAACAAGGAACGTGCCAACATTTCCTCTGCCTGACTGAAATCAATCCAACTGATAATTCCAGAGAAAATATTTACATGGGTGCTACGTAAAATGATCTGATAAGGTGTCCCTGCCAACCTGCTCCACAGCAGGCGAACGAATTCATACAGTTGTGGATTCCAGTCATTCAATGAGGCCAAACTATAAGGAACATGCATAGAGTGGTAGGAACTAGGGTTATTCTGATATAGCAGTAGTGATGATAACCGTGATGTTTACAGTTTGGGTTAAACATAAAAATTTTGGGAGCTGAATTTCATTTGTTTTTCTGAACCCTAAGCTACACTGTAAAAAAAAATCCTAAAAAAACAGTCATATCCCGGCAGCTGGGGCGCCAAAATAATACCAGAAAATAACAAAAAAAATAACTTTCCCATGAAAATACGGTTATTTTCAGTAATGACAATACAGTTTGTTGCCCTAATTTTACATGGGATTTTGCCTTTTTCAAGTGCTTTTAAACATTAAATTAGGAACAATTTAACGTGATTAAACAATGAAATTACCTATAAACAAAGTCAATGAATGTGGCAATATGAATAATAATACTTAAATGTACAGAAATATACAGTTAACAGTTGGTTTAAATAACA
The DNA here is from genome assembly GCF_018398535.1 of Haplochromis burtoni. Taxonomy (NCBI): domain Eukaryota; kingdom Metazoa; phylum Chordata; class Actinopteri; order Cichliformes; family Cichlidae; genus Haplochromis; species Haplochromis burtoni. The sequence continues at coordinate 578,406 of NW_024582626.1, forward strand.
ATTGATTGCATTCATATAGCGCTTTATGAGACCCTCAAAGCGCTTTACAATTCCACTTTATAATTCCCCTCTGGCCATCACCAGTAGATGAAGTGTCTTGCCCAAGGACACAACGACCGAGAGAGTCCAAGCCGGGGCTCGAACTGGCAACCTTATGATTACAACGCGAACTGCCAACTCTTGAGCCACGATCGCCCTAAGTAACAACAATTATAATAATTATTTGATGTAAAAAAGTTTATACGAATCATTTTATATATTTTTCCATAGCATTACATTTGAGTTTAACAGTTCAATCTTTCACATAACGGACAAATCTTTGTGAAATTATGATGCATTTGTGAAAGTATTTTAACAATCTAAATATGAATATGTACAGACAAATACACTTAAAAAACAAGAAAATTGTGTTTTATTACATTTACAGTGATTTTATGTTAATTTACATTTGAAATGTAAAATCACAGTTAATTATGTGAATTTAATGATATTCTAGAAGAACAGTACAAAACTGTAAAATACACAGTAAAATACTTTTGTATCACGATTTTTTTTTTACAGTGTAGCTAAACACTTCATGGCTAGGTTACTACTGTTGACAGTATTCACTTCTTTCCCTGTCGCATAAAGATGGGCGGCTTGATCCAAATATCTATAGTATTGATACCAACGGTGGTATTGGTATCGTATCGATGAGATCAAAACTTTGTTTCTAACTTGTTGAGTGTCATGGTCCTGGGTCGAGCGACCCAGTGTTTGAGTTTATGTATCTTTTGCATTTATTTGTGCCTTAGCTTAGTTCACCTAGTTAATTTCTAGATTGCTGTTTAGTCTTGCTGTCTCCCCCTGTACTAAGTCTCCCTGGTTCATGCGTCATGTCTGCGTGGTTATGTTTAGTTCATGTCATGTCTAATCTCCATGTTTCCTGTTTTACTTTGAAAGTCTGTATTCAATGTCAGTGTATTTAGTTTCACCTCTCCTGTCCTGTCGTTAGGTTCATGTGTGTCAACTATACTCCCATGTGTGGCCACTTCCCCTGATCATCCCTCGTGTGTATTTAGTCTCTGTGTTTCATGTAGTCTGTGTCGCGTCGTCTGTGTTCCTACCCTCCATGTCCTCCCGGTCAGTCTGTACATCATCGTCATGGTTTCTGAGTCTCCTTAGTTTATCAGTATCTGTTTCCCAGTTAGGTTCAGTTTAGTCACAGTGTTTCTGCTTTGTGTTGAGACCTGTCATCAGCCACAATAAAGGCTCGCTTTCAGTTTAAGTTTACTCCGGTCTACTCTCTTGTGTTCGCACCTGGGTCCACCACACACACACCCGCACGGTCTGTCCCCTCAGATCGTGACAGTTGAGTATGTAATCCTCTGATTTGCGTTAAATAAATGATTTGGGGGAAATTAAAAAGTATACAGTGGTCCCTCATTTCTTCGCGGAAGTTACGTTCTAAAAATAACCCGCGATTGGTCAAATCCGTGAAGTAGCCAACTTTATTTTTTACAATTATTAAACCATTAATGAATCAATGGTACGGAAGTGGAGGAAGCAAGAAGAATGAGTTGAGTAAAGTTTGACTTATCTGACTGTTTTGTTTCGCTCAATGCACCTTATAATCCGAAAAATACGGTAACTTGTACCTTCCTTTAGCATGTCCAGAAGTCCAACTTTTTGTGCGATGGTTAGCATCTTCCTCTGGCTTTTGGGTGTTACCGCAGATGCATTCTGTGCTGTACAGGAGACACGGCACAAGATTGATTGAAAATGGTCTACAGCCGATCAGGATGCAGAACACAATGTGCTGTAAAAACAAAAAATAATAATAATAATAATAAAGCATTCAAAATGCACCAAAAGAAAATCAGCGAAACAGCGAGGCCGCGAAAAGTGAACCGCGATATAGCGAGGGACCACTGTACCTCAAACATGCACTATGAAAAATGCCTTTTTGTGTTGACTACCACGTCTGTATTATTTATAGCTTATTGCACATCTAAACAGCAAAAGCTTTAAATGCATTAAAATCTGTTCAGAATTTGCATATTATCAATGAGTCGTCTTATAACTCATGACACCCTGCTCCCCTCTACATAAGCTGCCTTTAAAGATATTGGTAGTGGTATCAGCAGTACTGGGCCTGTATTTACTTGTTATTGGATCGGCATCAAATTTGCAGCATTGCACAGCACTACTGTCACACACAGGGAGACATGCACTCCCCACAACAAACCTGCTAAGTTAGACTGAGTCACACACAGGTGCCGTGGGGCTGTTGTTAATTTGTTGACTCAAGCGCTGGAAACAGGCAAACTCTTGGGGAGTTCATTCTTAATTTAATTAGTGATCTGCTGTCTGCTCTTGCTGCTGCTCCTTCACTCCTTTCTTCTATCTGTATATTATAAGCTGATGCTAATTGCTCCTTTAAAGCACACTACCCTGCCCTGAACCTTGACTCACATGTGAGTTTACAGCAGTCGGTTGGCCTGATTGAGTTACTGCAATTTGGTGCGTGTTGTAAACCAAGGAAATTGAGCAGTCAAGTAGTGGCAGCTGTTGTATTTTAAAGCTGGAAGAAACTGGCAGCATTGAGGCCATGAAATGTGACAACAGGCACCAAATGGACAAGTTCTGATTTAAAACTTATCTCAGTTCTGAGGTGAAAAATCGATGCAACTACAGGTGGAAATTAATAGAACTGCGTGACATAAGTAGTGAATTTTATACATTAACTAAATTAAATAAAACCATCCGCGGGGGGGGGGGTATTTTCTGGTTTAGGACTCAGATTGCCTGAGGGTAGAAGCTCCTCCTGAGTCCCTCTGCTTTTCCCCGGATGGTGCAGAAGCTTCTGCCTGATTGCAGAGGCTGGAACAGTTTGTTGCTGGGATGGGAGAGGCCATCGATATCTGAACTGCTCTGGACCAGCATCACCTGGTGTAAATGTCCTGTAGGGAAGGGACAGCAGCCCCGCAGCAGCGTTCTACCACACGGATCACTCTCTGAAGAGCTTTTGGGGCCTTAACACAGCTGTTCCTATGCCAGGATGTTATGTTCTGTGTGAGGATGCTCTCCATTATTAAGTTATGCACAATTCTGTAAGGCAAGCTTTATCTTTCAGACCTCACATTTGACTCTAGAATTCAAAAGAGTTTCATTGACCTAAAGGTACCCAGGTCCTGAGGTCGTAAAACCAACCGAAACCATCATTCCTCCACCGCCGTGCTTGACAGTTGGCATGAAGTGTATGTGCGCTGATAGGCTTTGTTTGGGTTTCACCAAACATGGTGCTGTTCATTATAGCCAATTAACTCACACCTGCTACTTACACTCTTACTTAAGGTGTACTTCATTCACAGGACTTCCTATGATGTTAATTTGGTTTTTTTTAACATGACAGTACATGTGCACAGATCATACGCCGGATCATATTTTGTAACCCGTGGTTAGGTTTAGGCAATAAAACCTAAGCATAATATGTCCTTTCTGCTGAATCACTCTAACCTGGAAAAACAAGTGAATTTCATGTCCAAGAAAACAAACCAGTGGACTGAATTTTGCAAGCTACTATGAGCCAGCGTTGCCTGCAGTTATCAAACAGGAGGCGGTTTGCTCGCAGCATCTCTGTGATTCAGAATTTTGTGGCTCACCCTCACTTGAGTTAAAAATAAAACCAAGCTTTGACTGATTATGATATGAAAGATGAGATAATTAGCTGCTACAGGTGGCATCACCACATGAAGTCATGATGACATCACTACAAAATCCCTCAGCTTCCACACATATATATCCAAACATCCAAGCAACGTTTCTTGTTTTTTTCCATCCTCCCACCAGCCATCATTTGAACACATGATGACACGAGAAAGAAATTTGCTTTACGGCTCAATTTTATGCCACTACTCCTTTACAAAGTATGAAGTGAGCTCAGCGGGATGAAGTATAAGACAAATACCACCCTATGCCGAGCTAAGAGTGGCTGTGCATGGAAGTGCAGCATAAAAATGAGCCATCATAAATTGGTTTTATTATGCTGTGTCTGTATATGTTTGTGTAAGTGTGAGTAGACTGACTTTTTACAGTCCTGTGACATCAGTAAAGGCACCGATGGGAAAAGACAACCCTAAAATAGAGGTCCCCTGTGAGTCCTCAATCCAGCCGTTTATTAGATGAATGTCTGTTTTTAGGGTTGAGAGTACAGGTTAAAGGCAGGGATGGCCCTTACTTGTAAATTACACCGCGTGTATTTACTTTAGTTAAACAGAAACATGTGGAAGCAAGCACTTGAGTCAAAACAGTGTTAAAAAAAACGTGAAACTTGACTTTCGCTGTGGCCTTTTGGTGTATCTGTGTGTGTGAGAGACGGTGTCTAGTATTAGCTGGTACTAGCTGGCAGCCGCGTAGCTCAATAGTGGAATTAGGGTGATATTGGATAGACTGTAACACATTACACCACTTCACTGTCATGGATGGCTGAGTGCTTATGGCAAACATCACTTACAGCACACTCTCAAACATGTGCTCTGTAAAACGCGCACGCAAAGCCTGAAACATGATAACATCCATTTAACACACACACACACACAGACATGCCTTTTGTGATATTTGGAGCTTGGAAGTAAACGACAAACGAGGAGGATGTTTAAGGAGTTTTTTTTTCCTGAGGAGATTTAGAAAAGGAAAGTGCCTACTGCACATTAAGCGTGTTCTTTCTTTTATGCAAGCTGCATAAAGCTCTTTTATATCATTTTAGATAATTTCCCGCTCATACAAGCTCCGGCTAAAGCATATTTCTCTCCTTTTATCAGCTTTTTTTATCGCTCGATCCTCTTTACAAGCATTTTTCTGTCTCCTTTTGCTAAGTACAGCCCTTTTTTTTCTCCGCAGCCTCTCTACCTTTCGTTAATCTTCCCATTTTGCCAACTCTCATTCACAGTCATCACACACGCACTCTTTTTGTCTTTCCTCTCGCTGTCAGTCCGATCCTCTTTAAGCACTTATGTACTTATATATTTTGCATTGCCGACATGAACTAGTATAGTGCACTCTATCGTCAATCAATCCTGACCTTCGGAGTGCGTAATATAATTTTTGTGATGTTTTTATGTGTTTTTAATGCTTTCTTGCAGTTACTGCTGCCTGGGGAAGAATAATGTTGATTGAATTGTAATGTTTGAAATTGAATCTCCTCACTGTTTGTCTCTTCATCCTCTTTTTCAGCTTTCCAATATGTCTCTTGAGACTGCTATCTCCTTTCCGTCTGCTTTCTCCTTTCTTTTTTCACTGTCTTCATTTTTTCTTCTATAGGGATGTGCTCTACAGATAACTGGGTGCTGATTCACTAAGCTCCAAGTCCAACAAAGGAATATTTTAACTTTTCGTGCACGTCGTTACTAGCTGAGAGAAATGCACCGTGCAGGTACCTGGCAATGACTTTCACAAGTCAAGTGGCAAACGCAGGTGGAGCATTATTATTATTATTATTATCCACATTTAAGAAACAAATTGGAGCATCTTACAAAACCCAGGATTACTTTATATGTTTTAGTTACAGGTTTGTTTGTTTTTTTTGAGTGAACCCTTGTATTTACTGAGATATAACAAATTTTGGGGAGGCCTGACAGGGCAGAAGAGCCTAATTCCTCACGTTAGCATCTTCTTTTCTGTGACTCTTCAATTACATTTTGGCTGCTTTGTCAAGCTCACATCTGTGTCTGAAATCCTATACTCTCACACTTGCTATTTGGAATGCATAAGTGCATGCAAACTCATAGCAATGCAAAGCTTGTATGGTAGTAATGCGCAATACCACTGATTGCCTTTCTGATCTGATACCAAGTAAAATTCAGGATGGTATCAAAGATATTGATCCAATACTAATACTTGTTTAGAGGTTAGACTTATTGTTTAATTATCATAAAAGAAATAAAAAAGCTGAAAAGTCAGTGCCTATATTTTGAGATATTTAATTAACACTCACTCAAAACTAATATGACTAAATATAAATAATAAGCTGCGAAACATTTTATAGATACATGTTATTATCTATCTATTTATCTTATTTATGGAATATTTTTGAGCTGTATTTTTATTTTTTACAGCCTACAATGTTTTTATTTTTACTGCAAGTACTCTACAATCTTACCTGTCTAAATCTAGGCCAACTGATGTGAAGTGATGTGAGGGACACATAGGCTTACCTCAAACACCTAATTATTGTAGAATGTATTTATTTCATTATTATTTCATAACCATGTTTTATTATTGCTAATTTCAACTAATGAGATTCTGTAGTTTTTTTTTGTTTGTTTTTTTGCCTGTCCCGTTTGGCTCTTTTGCCATCAGAGTTATTGTTTAAAGGCGAAGAAAGATGCCCAACGGATTTACTTTACCAAATGGACCATCCCAGCCTTGCCGTAATGGTCTATTTGATTCACCTTTTATTGTTTATTGTATTTTTTATTTTCACTTGCTAAATACGGGACAGACTGAGGAAAAGAAAGGGGAGAAAGAAAGAAGGGAAGAAAAACAGTGGCGAAGAGGGACGGGGATAAAGGGCAAAAAACAAAAACCAAAAAAATAAGCAGACAAAAAATACATATATCAATCACCTGGATCACCTGTTGAGAAAGAAAAAAGAAAACAAGCAGAAGAAAAAGAGAGCAATAGAATAAACAACATCACGATGATCTATGTGAATATAAAAGTAAATACTAAATATTAAACATTATTGTGCAGCACGTAAGATCGACAGCGCACAGTGTGCTTTGAGGTAGGAGCCAAAAAGGGTGTAGTTTGTGTGTGAGCACCCGTGTGTACACCTGTGAGCATGGACGCGCTTGTTTTTAGAAGGTTCCTTCATGTAATGATCTGCTAGAGGGTGTGGGGGGGCCACAGCTCCGTCCTCCAGGGCATGAAGCAGGTATGGAGGAGATTCTGTAGTTTTAAGGATGCAGGGAATTCCCGTTTAAACATCGACACAAAAACCTAATCCTAGACATAAGTCGCTTTCCAAAATTCAGCAACAGCTCTACATTTTCTTTCTCTGTCCCTGGATCGTGCCTGCCTGCAGCACCAAAACACTTGGTGAGACATCTGTCTTGCCCTAGCAGCACCTGTCCCTCTTTTCCTCATGAAATCATCAACACATTCAGTGTTACGATTTACTTTTAGTTGTGTTTGACAAGTTTTGTGGCCTTGCAACATGTGTCACAAGCTGTTTGTGTTTGTGTCATTTTATAAATGGCTCCACACATGACTTTGCTTACGATCAGCCATTACCTTCATGGCAGGTTGAAAAAGTTGTTCCTACTAATCATTTAGACGGTCCCAGTAATACACTGTGATCCTGTTAATGATAAACTACAAATTTACCCTAAATTACTTACCACTGATGGGAAAGGTAGCAGAAGAAGGATACATTTCCAGTTCAGATCATCAGCTAGTGATGCCCATGCTCACTAGCTGACAGGAGGAATTGTGGGTAAAAATCACACATTGCAGGCTTATGTGTTACATTTTAATCTCCCCCCGGAAGGATTTAATGGTCAAAAGTACAAATGATTCAAAATGCAGTAGATAGCAGGACAGTCACAGTCAAATGTATCTCATAATGTAACTATATTCAATTTAAGGCAACACTATCCTGTCAAAATTCATGCACTACACAAATTCATAGTATACAATGTGTTCAGATGTAATATACTGCTAGTGTTCCTTTATCTGTAGGGATTGGATCAGATAAACTTCAGAACAAAGATGGCGCCAGTGTTCACAGCCAGCTGTCTGTCCCTTCCAGTGTTATTGTTTGTTTTTGTTTTACTCGCTTCAAAAGATGCTAACTCTCTGTGTGGTTACGATCGCCAAACGCTTTTAGATTTAAGATTATCTTGCTTGAGACGTAAATCTTACTGGAACCACGGAAATCAGAAATTGCTCCCTCCACCGTTTCTGCCCGGCGTTCCTGTCCCAGCCTGCCTCTGCTTTGCCTTGAAGCTACCCTAATCAACCAGGCACCACCGGCGCCGGGGATTGGGGTAGCTTTGAGACGGCCAGATTTGACTACGTCAAACACTGGACCTCCCCGACCATGATCTACCTCTGTTTGGTTCCTGTCGCTGGGATTACTACAATAAACCCATGCTGGAGTAAACTTCCAGAACCTACGGACGCTTCAATGGGCTCCTATTTCCGCTACTAAGCCTTCGACTTCACTGAGAATTAGCCTTGCTAATGTCTGCTCGTTAGCTAATAAAACCTTTATTTTAAAGGACTTTTTTACTTACCGCAATTTGGATCTCATGCTCCTAACGGAAACTTGGCGAAGACCAGGTGAGCTCAGTTGTTTTACTGAACTCCTACCTTCTGTGACTGTGATTATTTAAATCTGCCGAGGATTGGCAAACGCGGGGGCGGCTGTCCTCAGGAAGAAACTAACATATAAACAACTTTCAACAGACTTTTACTCAAGCTTCGAAATCCCACGCCCAACACTAGTTGGAGTAATATACAGACCTCCAAAATATAACAAATATTTTATTCGAGATTTTTCTACTTTTTTAGCAGGAATCATCCCGAGTTATGATCAAATTTTAATAGTAGGTGATTTTAATATCCATGTATGCTGCCCCCACAACAAGCTGGCTAAAGACTTTTTAAATTTGATTTAAAATTGATTTGTATTGGATCCAACACATGTACAGGGCCACGCGTTGGAGCTCGTGTTGTCTTTTGGATTACCAGTTGTTAATTTGGAAATAAGTGATGCAATCTTTTCTGACCACTGTCCATTAGTGTTTAATATACTTTTATCTCATTGCCATCTTAAACCTACATCCTCAACACGACGTTATCGTGTTTTTAAACACAGTTTCCCACTGCCTTTGAAAGACTGTCGAATCCTTCCCTTGGTGATGGTATTGAGCAGATGGATTCGAATTTTAATAATAAATGCAAGACTATTCTTGATGTGTTCGCCCCATTTAAATCAGAGCGATCGACAGCTTACTCAGATCCGTGGATAAACGACTCAACTCGATCAGCTAGGCGACAGTGCAGGAAGACTGAACGAAAATGGAATAAAGACAAATTACAAGTCTCTTTCCTACTGCTGAGAGAGAGCCTATCTAGATATCAAGTCATTGTAAAAGCTGAAAAATCTACGTTTCTTGCAAGCATTATTGAGAACAACTCTTAATAACCCCCAAACTCTTTTCTCAGTTATTGATTCGGTCTTGAATACCTCCCCCGCTTTCCATATAGATAGCTCCATTGAAACTTGCGATAGGTTCTTGCAGTTTTTTTATTAATACGATAGAAAGGCTTCGATCTACATCTACCCTATCTCTGTATAATGTTTCATTAACATTTACCCTCTCAGCTGCTTTTGATCAGTTTGAGGTTGTATGTCTTAACCAGGTGGAAGACCTTTGCAATAGCATAAAGACATCACCCTGCCCTTCAGATGGAGTCCCAACCCATTTTCTAAAAAAGATTATTAAGTTAGTCGGTCCCGACATTTTAACTATTTTTAATAGAAGTCTCAGCTCTGGAGTAGTACCAACTGGATACAAGCACGCTGTAGTGCAGCCAGTGCTTAAAAAACCGAACCTTGATTCTTCCCGTTCTTGGTCATTTTAGACCTGTTTCCAAGCTCCAGTTTCTGTCAAAAATTTTAGAAAGGATTGTATTTGAGCAGCTACAAACCTTTCTAAATAGTCATAATATTTTTGAGAAGTTCCAGTCGGGCTTCAAAACCCACCACAGCACAGAAACTGCCCTCCTAAAAATACCTAATGATATTTTATTAATCACTGACTCAGGAGACCCAGCTGTGCTCCTGCTCCTAGACTTAACTGCAGCCTTTGATACTGTTGACCACAGCATTCTGATCTCCCGTTTGGAGCAATGTGGTATCAAAGGTATCCCCTTGGAATGGTTTAGGTCGTACCTCTCCGAGAGGACTTTTTCTGTGAGCCTTGATGATTTTATTTCTTCCCCAGCTCCTTTTACTTGTGGTGTCCCGCAGGGTTCCGTATTAGGCCCAATTCTTTTTTCAATCTACATGTTGCCCCTAGGCCTGATCTTTAGGAAGCAGAACATCTGCTTTCACTCATATGCCGACGACACCCAGATTTATCTTCAGTTTAATAGAAACACCTCCACGCCCATGGAATTGCTAGTCAAATGTCTTGACGAAGTTAAAACCTGGATGGCCTCAAATTTTCTTACCTTCAACGGGGATAAAACTGAGGTAATTATTTTTGGACCGAGCTGTAATTTCAATGCCCCAGATTTGAACTTATGCAACCTAACATGTGCTGTTAAAACGCATGTAAAAAACCTGGGGGGGTTTCTTGGATAGCAAACTTACATTCGAGAAACACATTAATTCAGTTGTCTAGCGGTCCTTTTTTTAAATTAAGGCTCCTATCCAAAGTGAGATCTTTTTTATCTTTTAGAAATTTGGAACGAGCAATTCATGCGTTTGTTTTATCTCGTTTGTTTGCGTTTGTTTTATCCAGCGTGGCCCGGCTCCAACTTGTACAGAATGCTGCATCTCGCCTTTTGACTCGTGTGAAGAAACACCAACATATTACTCTGGTGCTTGCTTCCTTCATTGGCTTCCAGTGCGTTTTAGAATTAAATTCAAAATCTTACTTTTGACTTATAAATTGCTAATTGGCCAGGCACTGGACTATTTCTCTGACCTATTGCAGCTTTATACGCCCTCTAGAGCCCTTCAATCAAGCTATCACCTGCTCCTTACCTTACATAAGTCTAGGGCTACGTCCACACGTACACGGGTATTTTTGAAAACGCAGATTTTCCGTTTTCGTTTTAAAAAATAATCCCGTCCACACGTAAACGCAGAAATGAAGGAAAACGCTGCTAGGAACATGCCAAAGCAACAGGTGGCGATATATTCCTAACCGTGTAGAAATGTTGGCCAATCAGAAGTATAGAAGCCTCGGTGGGAAATAGTAAACAAAGCTGGGGCATAGAAGCAGAACCGAGTCGTATGTGTGGAGGGACAGTAACTGTGTGTGTATATGTAAGCATTTAAACACTGCAGAGAGTACAATTAACAGTAACAGTATTGTAGAAATTCATTTCACCGAAACAATAACGTGGCGCACAGTGCGACGTCAAAAAAGGCGCACACCTTTGACGCTGCGTTTTCTTCGTTTTTCTTGTCCACACGTAAATGCAAAAACGGAGTTTTCAAAAATATCCACCCTGGCCGGAGTTTTTAAAAATCTCCGTTTTCAGTGACTGAAAACGCTGTTTACGTGTAGAAAAATCTGCGTTTTCAAAAATACCTGGGTACGTGTGGACGTAGCCTAGGATGGTTCATAGAGGAGATGCGGTTGTGGCACCGAAAATGTGGAATGATCTACCTCTCCACATTAGAAAGGCCCCAACTGTTACTCTTTTTAAATCGCATCTTAAAACATATTTTTTTACTCTGGCTTTCGAAACTGTATGAGAGTTACCAATTCTTTTATCCTAATTTTCTTTTCATTTTCTTACCTGTCGTTGTTGTCAATGTCATTGTTTAACTGTTACTCTGTACAGCACTTTGGTCAGCTCCCTGTTGTTAATAAACGTGCTGTACAGTGGTATAACAGGTGTGATGGGTTACAAAGTAAAGTGTTACTGTAATTTTTACCTTCTTCAGTAACACAGTACAGTCACTAGTGATGTGTGATACCACTTATTTCCTTTCCGATCCGATATCAAGTAATATTCAGGGTGGTATCGACGATGCTGATCCGATACGATACTTTGTACCAAAACTTATTTTATTTATTGTATCTCAAATTACAGCGTCATAATGATTACAGGACATCAGATTACTTGTTCTTATCACTTAATAATGCAGAGTTCATCATATAGAAATAAAAAACCTGAAGTTGTGCGCTATTTGAACACTTTGCCTGCCTGCAGTACTAAAGGACTCCGTGAGAGACGTCTGTCTCGCTTTAGCAGCACCTGTCCCTGTCCTTCTCTTCAGTTCGCCTCAACATACGCTCCTGTGATATGATTTACTCTGAGGTGTTTGACAAGGTTAGTGATGTTGCCACAACAATACATGCCAACCCTGCCGATTTTTCCAGGAGAATCCCACCATTCTCCCGAATTTCTCCCGATTTTCCACCCGGACAACAAAATTGAAAAACCATATCGCAGAATTCATAGCGCGGCCCAGCAAATTCCAGCTTCCACCAATTTCGGCAGCTACTTAGTTTTAATATTACTCTTATTTCTCTTTCTGGGTCGCAAAAAAAGTTTAACATATTTTCAGGTGAGAATGTAGCTGTGTAAACGTGAAAAATCTGAGCCGATCAACACATCGTCTTCAAATCCCCGCAGTCTTTCACTACTCGGGTTAAACATGATACATAAGTAACTTTGATGACTTAAAAATGTTATTGTTTGGCTTTTTCAGTGTTTTATTTGTTCGTGAGTAAATCGGTTTGGCTGAGATTAAAGTTATTAGATTAGATTAAATTAAACTTTATTAATCCCTCGGGAGGGTTCCTCTGGGTTTTCACACAGCTGAATAAACGTCAAACAGAAAACTGATTAAACAGAAGTGTGAGACAGTCGAGAGTTTACGCCAGCGCCCGGTTATATTTCAGATAGCAAGGAGCAGACGGCAGAGTTTCACTCCACCAAGGGAGCTCGTGACGTACTACCCGGCTTTCTTTAGATCGGTGAAAGCAGCCGCTGTTTCCGGGCCGGCCAATAATAACGGTGACATTTAACGTATTTTATCCGATAAATAAACACTGTAGAATGTATTTATCACCCCCCCCCCAAAAGCCCTTTTGACTGTCTCCCTAATTCTGAGGTCTCAAGGTTGGCAAGTATGGCCACAACACCTCACTTTTTTGCCACATGTATCGCAAACCACGTATCAGCTGTTTGTGGAGGTAAAATACTTCCGCACAAGACTCCAATTAGGCTCAGCCATTGTTGTGAGTGCGCGCCAGCGGCTGCGAGACATTTATACAGCCGTATTTCGCACATGACTATGAAATGCGGAAGAGGAAGTAGTTCCTTTGAATGTAGACAATACGAATGTTATAGTTTCTTTCCACTGTGTTCCTGTTAATGATAAACTACAAATTTACTCTAAATTACTAAAATATCAAGATTTTAATGTGAGAATCGATTCTAGAACCTAAATGATTGGTATCAGAGGAATCGATATTTCAGGATTGATCTGCACTTCACTAACAGTCACTAAATTACTTTAATGTAGTTACTGTCCTAAATTCAGTAATAACGTCACAGTTAAAATTATTCTGTTACTGGTTTTGCAAAGGTCGTTCACTTATCTGCACACCAGCAGGATAGAAAAGGGGTGGGGCATAAATCAAACGTATTTTTTTCTATTTCTGTACATTTGTGCTAAAGTGAGCTGATTTCAGTTCAAATGAGTGTTCTACAGCTTTTCAGGAAAGGAGGTTTGGACAAGACCTTTAATGTTATTGCACAAAAGGACAGATGCACAGTGGTAATGTGGAAATTGCATCCACAGCTAGCTCTTTGCAACAATTTGCACAGACAGCATGCTAATGCAAAGCTAGCTGAAAACCCCGCGTGATGTTAATGATGAGTGTGTGCTGACTCCAGCCCAGCAGCCAGAGCCTGAACTTCAACGTTTTCAATTTTAGTTTATATTGTTAACTGGTAATTATGAGTAAATGAATTTCAGGTCATGTTCAGAGTAATAAGAAAGAAATGTAACAGGCAATGCAAGAAAAGTGATTAATTACATAACATACTGAAAAGTAATGAGTGATGTGTAATACAATACGTGTTTGGAGGAACAACCTCAACAGCGTTTCTGTAGCACTAGCACATCTCTCTTCTTCTTGTATTTTAAATGTACACGTCTGCATCTCCTGAAGTCTCCTGGTCTTCTGCAGGTAAATCATACTCTACACAACCGGGCATCACATGGACTTCCAAATTCCTACTGTCTGCTTTACTATATGGAAAGAATAATTCCCACATTTGCACTGAAAGTCAGCACTGAGAATTTATTAGCGCATCAAACAGCACTGTTATACCAGGAGCAGTGTGTGCCTGATTTGCAGAAGAGGGAGAGTTATGACTCTGAAACATCTGAATGTTAAGCTGATCAACTTCTGAATCATATGCAGCGTTAAAACCATGTAGCCCATGAAACATGGTGTGCAAAATGAAGTGGGCTACGCTTATTCATCCAATGAGTCAAAGTCATATTTAATTACCACGTTACATCTGTTGTTCGCGGTGGATGGATGAGAGGATCCAAACGCAGGACAGCACAGATGGGTAAAAAATCACGAATTCTGTAGCTTTAATACAAGGCTACTTTCACACATGCAGCGACAGGTGAGCCAAACTGGCGAGGAGCAAGACTGAAGGCAACCGTCCAAATACAAGCAAAAGGTCAAACAGTATGTGCTAGCTAGGAAAACAAATAAAAATCCAAACTAGAAACAAACACAAGGGCAGCTACTCAGAAAATGATATGCCATCAAAGCTCAAAATCAGATCGAATTTGATCGAAAATTGAAAGTCAGAGGGTCACACTTATTTCTTGTTTCAAAAATGCAACCACGTGTCTTTGTTTTTCCTTCATACAAAATTTGATTTACATTTTATTTGGTTGGGGAGCGCTTGTGATCAGGCAGTCACGCAATGTCCACTCTAGTTAGACAGACAAGTATTACCAGGGGGCAGTTCTTCAAACCCTATTTGTGCCATTTATAGACATCTACATGTGTATTTTTTCTGTCTCGCTCTTTGCATAGTGAGCTTATCAGTACAGGACTCTGGACAGTGTAAACGTACATACCAGGGCAATACGTAAGTGGTGCGATGGTTAGCAGCAGCGTTTAGTTTGATTTTAAAGGTGCTGATTGTCTGAGGGATTTGCTGAGGTGTTGAGGAAGAAGAGATAACTGCTCGCTTTCTACCACATTTGGACATCAAGAGTTGCACGTCATCTTTTTTAGATGCACTATGTTCCCAATAGTATTTGCTCATCTGCCTTCACATGGATATGATCCATTCTTAATGCACAGGGTTTAATACAGTTTAATACAACTGTTCTGAGAAGACTGACCATTCTTCCATTAGCACATTTGTGAGGTCAGACACTGATATTGGATGAGAAGGCCTGGCTCATAGTCTCGGCTCTAATTCATTCCAAAGGCCTTCTGTCAGGTGTAGGTCAGTCAAGTTCTTCCACACCAAACTTGCTCAACTATGTCTATATTGACCTTGCTTTGTGCACAAGTGCTGTCATGTTGGAACAGGAAGGAGGCCATCCCCAAACTGTTCCCACAAAGTTGGGCACAAAATGCTAAAGCATTAAGAGTTCCTTTCACGCTCAGCATCCGCTAACCCCGCTCTGTGATTTTACGTGACCTACCCTTTCATAGTTGCCAACTGTTCCCAAACTCTCCCACTCTGTTCCAATACCACCAACAGTTGATTGTGGAATTGCTTGATTTTATAAACCTTTGGCTATAGAAGTGATTGAAGCCGAATTTGATGATTTGGATGGGTTAATGATATCTATCAATGCAGTGTATCTACGAAAACCGCCCATCTTGAACAAGTTTTTGCTGGGTGGGTAGCATCTTACCATCTTCTCCACCCCAGATTAGCCTCCTCTCTTTTTCGCTTCCTTCTTTATTCCTGGATCGTCTTCCTCTCCTCTCCATACGTAATACACTGACCTTCTTTCCAGGCCTGGGTCTATTGCGGGACTTTCCTCACTACCTCCTGTTCCACTCTATCATATCGGCAGCAAGGGGAAGAAATGGGGCAGACACTGCATACATTTACTGCTCTGGCACACAACCATAAATACACACAGGAAGTGACAGACAAGGGAGGCATGGCCACAAGGGATAGGGAGAGAGAGAGGTGTGTGTGTGACTGCGCAAGGGAGAGCGAGAGGGAAAAGAAGAGGCAGTGAGCTGCTACCAATATGTCTGGCCAATGTGGTACAAACATCACCTCATCTGACTCTGTTCACAGTGACACGCAAAGCGCAATCGTGACGCATCGTCATGCATCTCGTGACATTTTTTTTCCCCAGCAGCGACCGCATGCTCATCGCGTTGCACACACATACATGCAAATCTGTGTACAGACGCATTTCGGCAGAGAACAAAGAGCAAGTGCAGACACAAACACAGACACCCAACTGAACAAACAGACACATGCACGGTGACTCACGCAGACACACACAAGGGTGTCACACTTATCTCGCATTGTGTTTGCTTGCTGGCTTTGTTCCATCCATCACACCATGACAGCCAGTCACTGCGGATTACAGCCACATCAGCCTCAACAGAGAAATCAATGGTGAAACATATAAATAAGAACACAATTAAACCAATTGAGTGGAAGGCAACAAGTGGCCCTCTGAAGTGATGCTTCCCACCAGCAGAGGGAGCCGATGAGCTTCTGAGCCTTGGTGGAGGGAGAGAGGAGGGTGGTGTAATGTTTCCTTTGTTAGTTCTTCATCATTCTCCTCATTCCTTGAAATGCAAGCGTGACTGTAGAGAAATATTCTTGTGCGTGCACTGGCAGTGCTTTGGCTCGATGGTGACCTCACTCTCTATTTTCCTCTGAACTTGAAGATAGTTAGAGAACATCCTCCACACACAAAAACACAGGCCGGTTTCTCACCATCGATCACTGCATAGAGCTCAAATGCGCAGTTGGACTCTTGGGCCCCCAGCAGCATCATTCATAGGCCTGTCTGATCATGAATAAAAATGATTCATTTGTTTTTTGGGGGAATGGTTAAAGAGGGGGGGAAGAAAGTGAAAAGTCTGGCCTTGGTATTCAGACAAGTGGGTGAATTTTTCAAACCTGGGAAAATAAAAAAGAACAAGACGACGAAAGCAAAAGTCAGGGATAGAGCACAAGACAGGCAGACAGTGAGGATATAAACTGAGAAATGCACAAATGACTGCAGGAAACTAAAAATAGAGGAAGAGACTCGTGAAGAGGCATCGAGAGTGGCCTGAAAAGGAGAGAAGAAAAAGGAAAAGGAGAGAAAATGCCGCCAGCTGCTCCCGATTCTTCGGCTGGAGGAGCTGAGTGGCATTTTTATGAAGAAAAGCCGCAAAAGGCAGGACGCCGAACTGCGCCTACTTCACAACAGCCTGGCACAGACACACACACACACACACACACGGCCTGCACCACTGCACAGACTGCTGGTATGGCTGCGTGCACGTGTGTGCGTGTTTTGCAAAACTGGGAGCAGGAATGCACTCAAACATGCTAATTCAAACCACATCTCCATAGCCTGCATTTGTGCGTGCTCGTTTCTGGCATTTCAAAGCTCCTTGTTTACGGCTCTTAACAAGTTACTTTCAAATCAAATCTCAAACGGTCAAACACACAGACACACACACATAGCCAGTCTCTAACACCCCTGCGTGATGTTGCTAATAGCACTAATTAATAGGCTAAATTCTGCTAATTGAACTCGCTTATGCTGAACCTCTCTCTTCCTCCTACTCCTCCACTCCTCTTTCATTCTCTCTGGACTTCAAGACCATGCTGTTAGCTTTAATTTAAATTTGCATGGTGATTACATTACTGTTCCACAGACTAATGCAATCTCCGTTCTTTCATCATTACCGTAAATAATTCCACAACACTAATCCCATATTCGCCTATTTTTAACCTTCTCTTGTTTTCATCATTTGCTCGCCCCTTTCTATGTGACTTACTATATGACACACACATGCATGCAGACACACACACACAGACACCTGCTTCTGTTTGAAGCCTCAAGGAGAAGAGCAACAGCAGCAGCAGAAGAAAAAGATGAAGAAGAAGCAGTGTTCAGTTGAATGAGCATGGTATAGAGGAGAGGACAGGATCTGGGAGGAACGCGGGGAGGGACAGCCATTAGCCACGCCAGCTGTTTCCTTTGCATATTAATACACAAGCAAGCAGGCAGGCAAACACACACACACATTTACATGTACACATGCACGCAATCATGCAAACTCATGCTAGCGCAACAACGGGCTGGCTAGCGAGACATGCAAAAAAAAAAGGTAAAAGGTGTGCGTAAAAAAATCTGAAAAGCATAAGAGAGATGGAGAGGCATGTAGTGGATTTAGTACCAATATTTCTACGTTCATAAGAAATTGTCTGGCATGCACGCGCACACACACACAAACAGACTATGAAGACCATCCCAGGAATCAGATGGATGGAGGTGGATGGATGGATGCAGGTGTTTTACAGTGTTGAGACATACGCTTCAGATTCTTAACAGATACAGTGGAAAGCACACATAAACACAGGCGTTAGCATAGACGGATAGCAAAGAGACCAAAGGCACACGCTGAAGTGTAAGAGGTGAAATAAAGCGAGCAGTGCCGTATGATGGGCAGAGAAGTGAAGAGAAACAAAGACAGGAGGCGAGAGAGAGGGCAGAGGGAGCCACTGACTGTGGCTGTGCCTCAAAGAATTCCCCGAGTGAGCATTATGTATTGAAAGGAGGATAAAGTGCAGAATTCCCTTCCTTCTCCCTCTGTTGTACTTCCAGTAGAACGAACAAATACTGTCACATCTCTGGCTGCTTTCATAGATTCTGTCTACTATATACTACCACTCAGTGTTAGGTGCTAGAAATACCAAAAGGGGATAACGTTCGTTAAAATGTGATCTCAAACATCACATGGGCTTGTAGATGTGGGAGTAGCATTCACTGAGAACGGGCTTACAGTTGTGCTTTATATAAAAGAGGGCTTTCCAATATATAATGCTGGTGTAGCATGTTGTGGAAAAGAGCACTAATAATTCATAAATGTTGACTTGAAGACGTTTGTGCAGCAAAGCAGCTCTAGTGCTGTTGTTAATTCTATTAATTCTATTGTTTTTCGCTGTCTGCAGCATGAACGGTAGAGTCAGCCTGTGTTTTGGAGAAACAAACGACATTTCGGGAAAGTTAATGAACACTTGCAATATTTAAATATGTGCGGTAAATGTACTCCTTAAAATATAGCAACTGATTTACTGATACTGGACTTTTTTTTTTTTAATAAAACAAAATCAGAATTCACCCCAGAAATCTAACCCTACTAAGCACTAAGATTTAATGCAAGAGTTTTGGGGGGTGTTGTTGTTGTTTTTAAAACTGGATCCATTTTTCAGAAACAATGTGCCCGGCCACTCAACGTATATCTTGCGGTAACACAAGCCAGTTTTGTGCATAGGTACAAGAAATATTTCTTATATTTATAAAAGCACAGAGTTGTTCAAACCAATCAAGTGTCCCAGTCAGAGTCTGGCAGGATTTGCAGTATTAGCCCTTTGAAACTGAAGCTGCAAAATGGAATTTGCCTAAAATTACAAGTGCTGCATTTCCACCTATGATTTTTTTTCTACTGTGAAAGCTTTAAAAATTTCTGGACAGGAAGGCAGCCCCTAATGGCATTTGCCATATTCGCAGGGAACTACACATATGTCAAGATTTATTATTAAGCTTAACCACGCGTGGCAGCATAACGAGGCTATTAGGGTGCTCGGTGCCATGTTGAAATCTTCTAATCACCATACAGAGATGCTAAATGGTGTGCTTGAGATACTATCACCTTTTATATGGTTTAATTTAATGAGTCTTTGAACGTAAAACGCTCCAAAACAGACTAAATGATTCTCATCAAAAATGCTGAGGTTTTGTGTTGATTTTAATGGATGAAAAAAAAACATACAGATTCAGTCAGACTAGAATATATGCATAAAAAGGCATAAAGGAAAATCAGTAATGTGTTAATAACATAAAGCTAAAGCAGATATATCGAGATATAAAACAGAAGTTTCTGTCAGCCACCTATCAGACCGTTCCTTGTGACTTCCGACAGCTGAAAAGAGAGGAAAGCCTGGCTGTTTTTACCCAGCAGTTACTAGCAAGGATGGCACAAAAAGTGTTGCATTAGCTCAGATGTAATGCAGCAGATAGCATCAAGACTGTGGAGACTGTGAACCCTAATGGCACAAATAACAAACAAGAAAAACACCTGGATAAAAGAGCAAAATGGGGAAAGATAGGCTGATAAATACGCTAAAATCACATGTCATCTTACTCCAGACACACACAAAACAAGAAAAAAGCAGCAGGCTTATGAAACAAAGGACAAACAGAGCGACGGAGAGAGGAATTCAAAAGAACACATATTAAGAGGCTTGAAGTATACTGTGTGACAGATGCATGCAAACACACACACACTCAAACATGTACACACATGCTGCAAGAAAGTAATAAGTGTTGCGACACAGGCACTGAAAGACTGAGACAGGCAGGGAGATGATCGTTATGTTAGTAGATATACTCCCACACACACACACACGTCTCTAGTGTTAGCTTGACTTATGAAATCCTAACTGTGGCTCAACACTGCAATATTGTCTGAAAATGTCAAGGCTTAGATGGGAGCCCCACTGGGACAAAATGTACTGTCGACGCACACGGGCCTCAATCTGTTCTCGCAATGACATATGGCTTTCATTTATCACATTCTATGCTGAGACAAATTGTTTTCCCAAACCCTCGATGTGCAACACAACAGGAATGGTAAAGATGAGGTAAAGGACAAATGTCAAAACAATGGAAAGCAGAATGGAGAGCAAAGTCAGGGTTGGCAGATCAATACCTCAGGTATCTTCTTAATGTTGTCTTTAAAGGGGGTCTGGTATGTTTTTCCATATTTGCTGTCATGTGTTTGGTGTTATTTTGCTAGATGACCAAATTAAATGTGGTCAGAGTTTCAAATAATGAGGTCAGTGAGTGTTTAGTGATACCTAACACCCAGTTTCACAGTTTCTTTTCCTACAGTTGGCTCTATATGTTGTTGGTGAGGGTGCATATCTCTGATATGTTAGCCATCTTGAAACAGCTCCATTTACTTATTTAAGCATGTTTAAGCATGTTTTGATTAGCATGGTGACACAGTGGCTCTGCTTGCTTCTGTTCATTTGAAAGTCTTCAGTTGATTCAACATGCTGCAGTGTACTGCAGAAAAGAGCAAATTTCTCTGATTTGAGATTTCTTTAATTGGCTCCTTGTTGGATCCAGAATCAGATTTAAAGCCCTTTTCCCCACATGCAAGGTCTCATCTTATCTTAAAGATCTCATATTTACCGTATTACCCCAATACAACACTTTGCTCTCAGACCGCAGGCCTACTTGTGGTTCCTAGAGCATTAAAAGTAGAATGGGAGGCAGAGCCTTTAGTTTTCAGGCCCCTCTTCTGTGGAACCAGTTTGGATTCGGGACACAGACGCCATCTCTACTTTTAAGATTTGGCTTAAAACGTTCCTTTTTGATTAAGCTCATAGTTAGGGCTAGGTAAGGTGACCCTGAATCCTCCTTTAGTTATGCTGCGATAGGTCTAGGCTGCTGGGCACTTCTCATCCTGCACTGAGCATATCTTCTTCACTCACCTTTTTTTCCACTCTCCGTCTGTTTATACACCACTATTACATTTAACCCTAACCCGCTCTCTTCCACAGCGTGTCCTTTGTCCCATTTTCCTCCTCCCACCTGATCTCAGGAGATGGCTGCACCTAACTGACATGTCTTCCTGTTAGAAGTGAGTTTTTCCTTCCCACTGTCACCAAGTACTTGCTCATAACAGGCCTTTTGATTGTTGGGGTTTTCTCTGTATTATTTTAGGGTCTTTACATTACAATATAAAGCACCTTTAGGCAACCGTTGCTGTGATCTTGAGCTATATAAATCAAACTAACCTGGAAATAATCAGAGCAGGTGCCCTTTTAAAGTTTCTCTAGCTTGAATTTATATATACAGATAAGCAAAAGATACTTTTGGCTGCTCCCATTTTTTTTCTCTGGATGGATTTGCTGCAGATGTTAATTCGACAAAGATTTTACACCAGATGTCTTTCCTGATGCACCTGGGCATGGGACCAATACTAGGAGGCTGGGTTTGTGTCTCCTCCGCATCTCAAATTTGGGATCTTTTGCATTTAAGGTGAATGTGTTGACCACTACCACAGTGCCACTATGCATACTACTAAGCTATGACCTAATAATTGTTTTAATTGCTTTATTTGTGGAAAGTCGTGTGTGTGCGCTTTTAGGCAGAGAATGAGATTGGAGAACCCAGAAAATTCAAAACAGACCAATTGCACTGGGCTTTTGGCATTTGGCACTTCAGACTGGATTGTATATTTGTCCCTAAGGGAACACAAAACAAATGTGATTCTAGCCCAATAAACAGCTTAGCATAATGGTTTTGTGCTCTGGTGTATTAGCCTCCTTTGGTGTACAAACTGGTTAAACAGTACGTCCAAAAAATAGAATCTAAGGATCAGCCCAGACTGTAATCTGCCCTTGGTTATTTTTTTTCTCTGTTATGCTTTCCAAGCATCAGTGACTTGGCTTTAAGACGTTATAATCTGTCTCCATATACCCATAAACCCTTGCGTTCCGAAGCAATTTCCTGTTCAGATTATGTTCTCACTCCTACTACAACACGCTGCAGTTGTCTGGGACACAGGGAGCCGCATTTTGAGCTATTTCTGCAAAACTCGGTCTCACCTGGACAGATGAATAATGCATGAGCGAGTTCAAGAGTTCAGCTAAACTTTTGCACACATACTCGATGTGTGCTGAAATCATCCCTGTGATTCACTGCACCTGAAAAGAAGGCTTTAGGCTTACACACGCACAGGAAATCTTTTAGTTTATTTCGGAGATGTGAGGCGTGGATAAAACATGTGCGGCACACTCTGACAGCAGTGATAGCTTTACCTGAAACACCGCGGGGAATCAGATATACATACTGTGAGAAAAACCCATCCATGTGCACCATGTGCAATACACACATCTTGATCCCTTACTTTAATTACAGTTGCCTATATTTTTCTACTGTGTTTCACACTAATTAGACAGAAGTGGTCTGTCGCGAGATAAACGATCCCATGTGGCAGCCTTATTTTGACTTTTATCACAGCGTCACACATGCGCACACAAACACACAGCCACTATTATAGAAGTCAGTTTGTGTGTCTGAAAAGTGTGAACGCGTGCACGTGTGAGCAGACAGTTGCGCACGAGCATCTACGTAAGCACGGGCTCTCGGATACGCGCGGGGTGGATGCTAATTAGGACTCGCTGGTTTTGATGTTTATAAAAAGAAGGGGAAAAAAATCCATCACCAAACCTCAGTTTCCTGTTGCGAAAGGCTGTTGGATTTTTTAAAGCATCTTTACGGGCTCTCGTGGCAGGGAGGTACGACACGCTGGGTGCACGACGCCAAGCTCGTAAGGCTCACCGCGGCGCTGCCACTGTCGCCACCGGCCTGTAACCTGTACCTTCTCTCGCTCCACGCACCACCCCGGCACTGACCGCAGGACCGCACCCTATTCCAAGCTCTGTGTGTGTGTGTGTGTGTAAAAGCTTTCACTTTGTTCCCTTAAGGCATAGTCTTACACTCTGACTCCCTGCTTGTGAAAGCCTGCGGTGTGGCAAATAGGACACCGGGGACCCAGAAATGGCCCTGGCACTCAGATTTTATTTGCCCTCAAATTGATCCAAGATGGCAGCACAGATTCCTAGCTAACAATGCAGATGTGGGCCACTGTTGTTCATTAGTGCTTAGCCCAGGGTTAAAGCACAGGGGATATTAACTCTGTCCTCCTTTTCAGAGGGGTATTAACCTACCTCCACCTCCTTTCTCCGTGGCCTGTATTCGCTTCTTTCCCCTCTCCCGACCTCGCCCTCTGCCCGTTTCACTTCACTCGATCTTTGACCTATCAGCTCCGACCAAGCCAACCACGGGGTCCTCCGTGTCAAACACCGTCTGTGAAAACACTGGTGTTCAGATAAGCTGAAGGCAGAGCTGGGCCAAACAACACACTGGGTTCAGAGACCCAACAGCCTTTTCTCTGCTGCGGACAGCAGCGTAAGATAAGCCCAACGCTGCGGCAAAACCGATCCGATGTTGAGAAAACACTGCAGTAAGATAAGAGGAATAAAGTACAACACATTATGACTTTATTTTCACGTTGGAGATAACAAGATGCTGCTGGCTGGAAGATAAGCTAGTGCAAGTAGTCAGGCAAACATATAGCTCTGAGTGTGCGCGCAATACGAGCGGAGTACAACACGGTGCTGCAGGAGGAGCTCTGGGCCAGTCACATGACACGATACACTTCATTACAGGGATTAATTAATACTTTCAATTTTACTCTCCTAATCTGAATTTTGCCAAAATGGGATGTGTGAATGTTGCCCGCTGTTGGCTATAGCGTTGCAAAGTGCCATCATAAAACACTCTTGCTGTGGTTGTGCAGCACTAAACTCTGTTAAAGCTCTCTTCCTCTGTAGGAGACGTCTGCCCATTTGTGAGGGCTTCTGTTCTCTCGAGCATCCCAAGGGCATCCAATCTCCCCCTCAGAGATGGTCTTTTGATAATAATTTAGTCCTCAAGATATCAGAAAATGTTATGAAACTGCTCACCACAAATTCCGAGAAACCCAAGGCAATGGCCTCAAAACGCTCAAGGACCAAATTCCAAAAAATATTCAGAAATAATTACGACTTCTTTATGTTTGAGAAGCTGAAATAAGAGGATGTGACACTCCGGCTTGTTAAACGCTTAAAATGATTAATACGTTAAAACTCTTTCGATCAATCTCCGATTGATCTGCTAATCTCCTAACAGACTCTTTGGGCACTGATAATGGGTCTCAGCTGTTCGCTGATACAGGATTACTTTCACTGAACTAATATTAGATATCAGACCGAGGCTTAAATACAAATCAAACTCCTCTGGGTCGGGCAATGTGGTATTAGAGTGTCATTTCATTAAGAGTCCATGGTAACCTTTCAACATATTATACTCAGAGTGCTGCAAAGAGAAAGTCCTGGTCCTGGTTTCAGGCTTTAGAAACAATCAGGTGTGCTGGATGTGAGTGAATGCGTTGATATGATGCATTAAGTGACCTTCGAACCCTGCCAGTGCTCAGCACCCATGCTTATTTGGTGGAGGGGCTGGGAGGAGGCTTCTCTCCTTTCAAATGTTTCATTTTGTTTGCTTACCTTTAGATTTCTGCCTACCCCAGCCTTTAAGTTATAATAGAAATATTGCTGCTGTGTTGCGTTGTGGAAAGAAATATTATCCCCGCTGAAATGAACAAACAGAACGAGTCGTGTGTCACTTTTTCAGCTTTACAAGCCCGACGCGGCTTCCAGCTACCCCCTTTAAAAAGGCAAAAACGTCCCACTCTTTCATTCTGAATAAGGAGGCTCCAACAGGTTTCTGTCACTGGGATGAAAAACCAAAGCTCAGACACTCGCTGCTCTCAAATAGAGAGCCTTTTAAATCCTCTGACAATGAGCGGGACAGATAAGGAGAGGGAGAAGAGGGGAGAGAAAGGGAGACACACACAAACAGACAGAGAGAGAGAGACAGATAGAAAGGTGTAAAATGGAGAGGATAACGAATGAGTGCGCCGCTGAGAGGGAGCCTTAATGATGTCAATGTGATAAGTCTAAAACGAGGTGAAAATTGAAATGAGTGCTGCCACGGTGGTGGTCGGCGGGAAGAGTGAATAGGAGTTGCGCCCGAAGCCGCTGCCGGCGCTGCATTTATTCGTTTAGATTAGCTGGGGGAGAAAATAGAGGAGAGGTGAAAATGGAGTGAGAAGGAGGAGAGAGGAGGTGGAGAGATCTGTGAAGCTGTAAACCGGGGGTGAAAAAGAAAAAAATAAAATAAAATTTAAAAAAAAAGCAAGTGTCAAGGAGGGGACAGAGCAAGGGCCAGAAAGCTGGCAAGAAAGAAAGTAAGAAAAGGGAAATGGAGGCAAAGGGAGAGTAGGAGCTAAGTTCAAGCCAAAGTCAATTGAACAACTAATGTGAATCGATTTGTTGCCTCTGCTTTTGCTCTTTCGGGAGCGAGTGACATTTTAAAGGCATATTTTATTATTGGGAGGAGGTGGGGCTGTTTGCCTGGCAACTGAGCACACTGACAGCCCGCTGACAGCTGGACAGAATACACTGAATAGAAGAAATACTGCAAATGGCCCGTGTGTGCTTGGAGAGCCATTGTGCGTCTGGTGAAGTGTGAGCGCGTGTGTGTGTGTGTGTGCGATACGTCAGATAACGTACAGCAGGAGTGAAAATGTGTCAACGTGCGCACTTGCTTCTGTACATTCATGCACGCATGCTTACATAATAAATACTCCATTAGGATTTATTTTAGCGCTGTGCACTGCGTCATGATATTTTTTTAATGCATATGTAATGGTCATATTTCCTCAGGCCGGCGAGTGCATGTACTTCCATATGCCTACTGTGGCTTTCACGTTGTTCTTGCATGCATGTGCCTGTGTATGGACGTGTATGAGAGTGTGAGAATAATTCATGGCAGTGAGTGAGTGAAATGTAGTGGCTGTCCACTGGCAGCCTGGAGTTGTGCCAGTATGGAGGGCCAGCATTAATAATTAAAAACACTTTTACAGGGAGGATTTCTGCTGCAGCGTCTGTTGTCGGCTGCTCTCTTCAAGGGCACATTCGGGACAATCGCACAGAGAAAAAGTTTGGAAACGTTGCAAAGGAGAAAAAAAAAGCCAAAGATAGCAGTGTTCTAAAAAAACAAACAAAAAAAAGGTCATCACTGGGCAAGGCTACAAATCATCCCCCCAAAAACCATTATTTGTGGCTTTTTTCTCCACAGCTATCTGGCTAACTGGGTAATCCAACTTCTTTATTTTGACTGTAGCGCGTTCAAGGTGCTTTTCTCTTCATACAATCATTTGTGCTTAAGGACAATGAAAACTAAAAGAGGCTCGTCTTCTCGGGATTTCACTCAGTCGCACAGCCCACATCCAAAAGCAGCGCCAGAATAAATAATTGAATCAGAGTAGTCTTAGCAGACCTCAGCAGACCTCATCTCTCAGCAGTCTTTGGTTGGAATCCAGTGAGTGTAGTAATCTACTTTTCAGGGTATATGTAATCCTGGGGAAAGTCTTCCAAACAGCATGCTGTGCAAAGGAGTGGATCAAAACAAACAAACCAACATAGCTGTTCACCAGCGTGGCCATGTTCCAACCCAAAGGAGTCATCCTTAAGCCCAAATGGCTGGCCAAGTATCAGCACTGGGCCAATCCGCGCTTTATTGGAAACGCTAATGACTAGCAAGGGAAATCAGCTTTTGCATATTACAAATTCTAAACCACACGCATTATCACACATTGCGGATGCCGGCACATTATTATTGGATATGTAGCTAATCAAAAATGAGGACCTATTCTCGTTAAAGTCATAAACAAACTGCGTTTTAGTAGCGTCTCGCTTCTTTGATTCACCATACCTGCCTGCAGAACAAGATGGGGACTTAGCTTTGTTACAAATAGATATAAGGGACACGTAATGATGATCTTTAGTCAATTTCTACACCTTCTTAGTTAATTGAAAGATCAGGATCAGTAAACCAAAACGCTTAAAATTTTGGCTCGTACCAATCCTTCTCTTATAAAGTTCTCTAGCGGTTGATCTTCCAAAATAGGCTAGAAGGTGCATGATCATGACACTCACGCGGCTTCCATCGGTACGATGTCTTTTCCAGGGAAAGCTTTGCTTATTTCAGCAGACCAATGTAGTGTAACAGCCCTGAGGGTTGTACTACGAAGCGTGATTAATGGATATGTCGGGTAAGTCAGGTATGCTGAGCCTAAAGCTAGAGTTGTCAATGTCATGAAGATAGCTTTCTTTTTACCTGGCTAGATCACCAAGGTTACTTATGCTGAACACACAACCTGCTCTAGACAAGGTTAATGTGTCCAGCATAGATCAGACATTTGACGTTAAAATAATCTATAAGAATGCTCTCAGACATGCTCAAAGTGGGCTATCAAGTCTCTGCATTTTATACTAGTACTGCAAAATGAAGCCCTGCAGTAAACTTATACCAGCGCAAACTGTGCGGTTTTTCTCGAGCCAGCTAGCACTGAACATCACCCTTCTGGTGCTAAACTGGCCTTCCTGCCTTGTCTTCAGAGCTCTGACGCGACACAGTTGACTCAAATTCAAAACGTGCATGTATTTTTCAGCCAACAATAAAATGTGTCACTTTCCAAATCTGATATATTATCTTTGTGCCATTTTCTCCTAAACAGGGTTTGAATTGTTCACCAGCTACTGCATTCTATTTTATTAAAATTTTTACACCAGTCCCCAAACTTTTTGGCCACAGCGTTGTAAACTGCAGGTGGACTTTTACCTACTTCTTGGCATCGGATCTTGAAAGCCCACCGAGGCATATTAACCTTATGCGACCACGCTCACGCTCGGGGCATAAAACTCAGGTCATGTTTAGCGGCTATTGACCACAGTTAAAGTTCAATTCATCAGAATTTAATGACGGGTCTTCTGTGACATTTTATACCGAACAGAGAGGTCAAGAGTCCAAAAGAACAAAAGAAAGCAAGTAGCCAAAAAGTTTAGAGCACTTTATGCAGCTAAACTTGTTTGCATTCTAAGTAGACAAGCTGCTAAAAATGGAGCTCATAACACAGTCGGGCAGGAACATGAGGCCATTAGTGCCACTCACAGGAGTTGATCAACAGCTGTTCATCATTAGCTTCACTCTTTGTACAGGGCCAACTATGCACCTACAATACACACACACATTAGCAAAACAGAGTGATGTATTTTACACATTAATCTCTGTGCATACACCGTTCGCTACTGCCGTTAGTATGACCTATTGATGCTGCTAACCGCAGTTATTCACCAGTGGCTGCCACGGCGCTATAAGCTGAAACACACTATTCATCATCCAGGACTTTAGTCATACTGCATATTACTCAGTTTAAAGTATTACTGCTGCAAATCACGTTTGCTGATAAATACACACTAGCCACCGGCTAGAAAACATAGCAGCCCCGCACTGAAAGCGGAGAAAAATCCAGCCACCACCCAAACCTCGAGTCATCGTATTCAATTTATGGCAGCACCGCTCTTGCTAGCTGTTATTGTTGTTGCCAACCTTCTTTCAGCAGCTACTGCTGCACCGAAAGCTGATTCACATAACTCTGTCTGACCTTATCAGTAGATTTTATATTCCAGACATGTGGAGGAATATTTCATCAACTACTATGATGAGCAGCATGTTAGCACAGAAGAAGCTCCAGTGCTCTATCATATCACATTGCACAATGCAGTTCACTTTCTATATACACATATAGATAAATCGGTGCAGCTTTACAGTGACTAATAATAATCATTTGAATTTTGTTTTGCACTTATCACTCCTCCAGCTTCTACGTTGTCTTACGACAAGCTGCGACATTCAGATGGAATACTAGGATGCTCTGAAGCACATTTATTGGGCCTCATTCACTACTATCCGAGTAGACTTGTTCTTACCCTGCACACAAAATAGGGCAGAAGAAGGCATAACAATAAAATCAAAGCACTAACTCAATATCAATAATACAATATCGATGAAACCTCAAAGTTGGAATGACAACAAAACCCAAACAGGATACAAAGTAAAAAATATATCAAAAACTCAACATTAGTCAAATCCATCCATCCACTTATCCTTTTCAGGGTTGCGGAGGGCGGTGGAGCCTATCCCAGCTGTCATAGAGAGTCGGGGTACACCCTGGACAGGTCACCAGTTTGTCGCAGGGCTAACACACAGACTCAGTACCTTCTTGCTGTGCAGCAACACTGCTAACCACCGTGCTGCCCTTGAATTATCATTGAAACTTTAAAATTCCAACACAAAACCCTGGAACCTGTCAGATCTCTTTTCCACTATCACCCACTCGACTTGACTTGACTACACTTACTTTCGGCTGTTTTCCATTAGGCTAACAAGAATCAAACCCGTCAGTTTTGAAACCCAACAACAAGGGAAATGGTGACACACACAACAGCACCATGGTCCAACGAAACGCACACAAATACCATCAGTCCAGCAGCAGGTATAGCATCGTTGTCTTTGTGTCACATAGAAGAGAAGTCATGGGACTTTCAGGCCGCCTTGCTGTTTAATTTGAATGGAAAACGACCAAAACCACGTCGAGTCGAGTCACATCAAGTCAAGCCGAGTAGGTGGTAACGGAAAAGGGGAACTAGAACAGACCTATGTTATGTAAAGATTTGAGTTAAAGCAAAGACAGCCTAAACGTTTTCTCATTAACACCTGTGTTGCACCCAAATTTAACTTATTTTTCTAATGTTTTTCGAAAACTTGAAAAAAGTCACTCGTCCACGTGCACAACAGCTTCCGTAATTATTGTTCGTAAATATTGTATTGTTTGTTATCACAAAATGAAATCTCCTACAGCAGATAGCAGACTCCGGCCGTGGGTTTATTACTGCTCAGAGAAGAGATCTTTGCTCTTCTGGACGTCTGACCTTTATAATTTGTGCATATGTGCGTTCTGAAGTGGTTTGAAGCGGCGGCGGACGGTCTCCGCTGCTTTCTACCAGCTTCTTCTGCTTTATATTCACCCGAGGTCTTTGAGGTGAACTGGAGGAGTGGCTACATCAGCTTAACTTCATATTAACTTATTGTTATCAACACAAACTGAATTAAAGAAAATTTACATGCACCAACATCGCGGTTCATCATAATTAATGAAGAAACCGCCTCTGTCGGCTATCTATGGCTGTGTGTTGTCAATAACAGGCGCAGATGTTGATCTTGGAAAGAGAAAAAAAAACATGCAAACATGTCAGC
Source organism: Haplochromis burtoni (assembly GCF_018398535.1). Classification (NCBI taxonomy): domain Eukaryota; kingdom Metazoa; phylum Chordata; class Actinopteri; order Cichliformes; family Cichlidae; genus Haplochromis; species Haplochromis burtoni. Next base: position 609,172 of record NW_024582626.1, read on the forward strand.
GCTCAGAAGGGTGTGATATAAAAAAAAACCTTAAAATGAATCCTTTTGCTCCCTCTCTCTCACACACACACATACGTGAGCACTCACATCCATTACCCGCCACCCAGTCCTCCCTCCCCCCATTCTCGTGGGTGTTGGAGTGAGAAATTAAATTTTTCTGATGAGAAAGTTTTTCCTGCCCCCATTCCTCTCCTCCCATTCTCTCCTCCCATCCATTCTTTAATTTATTCGCTTATTTATGAACTATTAATTTATTCACTGAGAGAGAAATTAACAGTTGTGCAGTTGAGTGTTCGGGCTGCTGCCGTGTTCGCGATGGAAGATCATCAGCGACGGACCGGCCTCGGTCTCACACTCGCGCAAACACAAACATGACACCACGGAGTCGCTCAAAGCAAAAGGAAGGCAGGCGATGCATATCAGCCGGTGCTGCAGTGACTGTCCATCAGCTTTGCGTAGGAAGCAGTGAAGTTTCATTTGGTTTTAATTGTTGCTTCTAGGTCTGATAACTCCCCGCTGTTATTCTGACAGTGCGAGAGCGGGAAGTGGGTAGCATTGTTATTGCGAGGAAAATTAAGTGAGCAGACAGATGTATTACATTCTGCCAGTGTTAGCATTCACTATCACACTTAAAAACACTGCTATGCCAACATCTCCTATAGATAATTAAAGAGCAGGGAAACGGAGCAAACGCTGCTTTTCTTTGGTTTTGTAATCATTATTTTCTGAAAACAAACAAAAAAAGATCTTTGAAACTTGTTGAACAGAATAAATCAGACATTTTCGCACCAAACCACCAAAGGAGTGTAGAAGAAACACCAACAGGGTGTTGAAGAATGCATACGCAGCAGCCACAAAGTCCTCAGCAGTTGTTACAAGATGCAGAAAAACAAATGATTCTGAATATAAAAATGTAAATGTTTTAGTGATGTGTGTTTGCCCAGTCTTTTAGCGATTGTGCTATCCATCCATTCACACTCCGGTTTACATCCCCCATGCTTTGCTTAAAGTTCCCACACCCACGCCATCCCAGCATGCTACATGTTTACCCAGTCAGTCATCCAGACGATCAGTCAGTCGGTAATTCAGGCCGACAATTAGGTGAAGAGGTCCATCGGGCAGTCTGCGTGGGCGGGAATAAAGCCAACGCGCCGACAGGTTGACCATCCCCAAGGAGCGGGTCGGTGGATGTAGGGGGGACAGCAGAACACAACACCACCCGTGCCGCCTCATTAGAGGGTTAACTGGCACGTGTGGGTGGCCAACGACTGCGTTTGTGTGTGCGTGGGAATGAAAAGTAGCCGGGCGGAGCTCGGTGAGTGACAGCGGCGTAGGCGGTGGGCTGTGTTTCTGTATCAGGGCACGTTGGCTGAAGAGCACCCTGGGGAAGGTGACAATGTACGTTTAAGTGTGTGTCTTGTGTGAAATTGAGTGTGCAGGGGTTAGTCCAGCTGCTGTGGCGTCTGCCACGAGGTTGTTGGTACAAACGCCCGTGGGCGGACAGGCTGTTTGTCGAACACTCTATTTCTATTTAGCTTGGACAGGAAGGCCACACAGAGCAGCAAAAGGGCAATTAGGAATGATGCCCACCCCTGTGACATGCTTAGGCCTGATGTGGGTTTCCGTTGGGATGACGTTTTAGTTTGAATTTTAATCTGACTGTATTGAAAAAAAGAAATAAATAAAATGTGTGTGACACCGATTGTCCCAAACTGTTGCAAATTGTCACAAACACAAATTTGTCACTGATTATGAAAATCAGTCTTTAACCATTCCCAGATATTATCCCATTTCTCCTGTTAGATTTGTCTTTGTAAAAGATCCTTTTCCTTAGGCTCTTTCCCTCTAAGCAAAACTTCTTTACCATACAATTCATTTTGTTGAAATTATAGGCCTTAAAGGGGTAGATATTATTATAGTGACAGTGATATGAAAAATACATTTTTCATTTTTCAAGGAAAAAGGACTGCAATCATGTGAAAAACACCCTTATTGCTTCAGGTAAGTAGCAGTCAAGTGCTAACTAATCAAATGCATTTGAGTAATTGATCATCAGCAAGAGTGAGCACCACTGTAACAGAAGAAGTTTTGACTTGTTGTGGGACTGGAGCATTGAGCTGTGTTACAGGAGTGAGCATCCCAGCAAATTCACCCCTGCAATACTCATACATACTACATCTGAGACTCTACGGGCCTGTTACTATGTTAAATTTGTTACATTGTATGACAACACAATGAGAAAAAGACTGAAAAATTATATTTTTTTTTTTGAAGTGTTGCAAAGAGAAATCCACTTTTTTTTAGAGTTGCATCTGAATAAGCCAGCATAGCGCCAACATCTCAAGCCAACTGTCAAGCACAGTGGTGGAGGGATCATGATTTGGGCTTGTTTTTCAACCAGGATACTTGGGTACCTTACAATCAGTAAGGAGTCAAAAAGAGTCAAATAAGAGGTCACATTTGGTTGAAACTAGGTAACAAAAGACTTCAAACTGGTTCAGATACTGTGGTGTGACCTGGAAAGAGCTGTGCATAAATCAATGCAAGAAAATCTCAGTGAACGAAGGAATATTGTATGGAAGCGTGGACTAAAATTACTCAGCGACTGTGTGATAAACTGGTAAAGTTTTTCCAAGCTATGAGATCATGGGTAGTTTTTCACAAATTTCTTTCTCACATGACAGTAAAAGCTCCTTTTAATTGTCACATATTTAGTCGTTCGAGCACAATAACCTGGTAACCTTTCATTCAGCTCCCGCTTTACACTAACATTGATACTTTTCATCACAAAATATGAAGGTACTGCTTACCTGCCTCACTGTTGCTCATCCCTGACCTTATTTTGAAGAGCCAAAATAAGGATGAGAGATAATAACAGCTCTGCAACCGCTAATAATGAATATGAAGTCAACACGGTCCCAGTGGAAATCAAAAAGTGGGATAATTTTTTTTTATTTTGCAACTTGTCACAAAATGTGTCTCAATTAGTTATTTTAGAGTAAAATATTAGACTTTGTATTGCAAACTACTCTAAAAGCGGACAGTGTGGAATAATTAAAACACAAGCCTTTGTTGTGTTTATTTGAGTACGCAACGTGTAAAAAGCTGCTGTTTTTTTTTTATTATTTAATATTTTTAACACACTTCATCAAGCTGCAGGTGGTCGCCTAATGGTTCCTTTGTTCCAATCATTCCAATTACTGGACCACATGGGAAAATCTGGATGATAAAATGCTCCAACTTCCCTTCACAATTAAAGTCAAAGTGCCCTTGAGCACAGCAGTTAGCCTGCAATTCACTGGTGGGGGATTGTATAGTTCCACTGGATAGTGGCATTATCCAATCTATTCCAGTGGTTGACCTGTGTACAAAGTCTGATAGATATGTTTTTCGGGTTTTATTTCCCAGTTAAATGAGATTTGAATGGTCAAGAAAAACCTTTGTGATGTCAGACTTATTAATATTGACCCACCAGCTCAAATTGACTTGCCATTATTGACAGGCACAACTAGAAGCATGAATTAATTGGTAGGTGCATGCATGAGACAGATGGATGAGGCAGACACATAATATGCACGCCAACCTAACCCCCATCCAGCGCCCTAGATAGGCAAGGCCAGAGTGGACCCTTCCACACATGATGATTGACGGC